>NW_017307913.1:121091-130702 GCF_000935625.1 Nanorana parkeri | reverse complement strand
ATAGCAGAGTTTTAGGTGTCGTCTTTTTTTTTTTTTTTAATACTGTACTAGCAGTTTGCCCTATCTGGGACTTATGTTTCATTATACTGTAAACCTTTATGGTCATATTTGGTATAGTATTTTTCTCCAATGCTATTATTTTTGTGCTATTGTACAAAGGAACAATTCAACTACACTTTTTCTTTCTTCTCTACTTTTCTATTCCGTTACCATTATGCTTCATGCCAATGGACCATGTCCATTTATGGCTGATATGGTTGTTTAGGTCTTGAGTGTGCAAATGTAAATTTGTAAAAGCCTTCTTTTGCTCTCAATAAAAGCTTCTTTGGTTTAACAAGAAATTGCACAGAACATCCAACCACTTGACTCAACACTAAGATTTTGTCATATACTTGATTTTTGCCTTGAAGGTACACTTTACAGGGAAAAAAACATGCATGCTGCCAAGTATTCCTGATTCTGCCATCAATAGCTGGCGAGTCACTGACCTGGCTTCAGGCAATAAAATCCTACAAAGTCTAAAGTGACTGAAGGATAACACATAATGGTTGTTACGAAAGACAAAAATGACAAAATAAGGCCTATTGTGTTTGAACTAAAATGCGCGTCCTGCACACTATTGAAAGAAGAATTGTAGTATGACTGAAGCATTTCTGTGGCAGATATGTAATGCTGACACGAATCTACTTCTTTGGTTACCGATCCACAATGAGTCACAGTATTACAAATCTCAGCATCTACTTTTATTCTTTTCTTGCTGGATTCACAGTTGCGGCAATTCACCTTTCTCAACACAATCTAATTGCCCCCCCAACTCAGTGCACTACCATGCTTGTGGTGCGCCCCGTTATTAAAAAATAGTGCATGCACCTTTTTGGGTGCGTTAGGAAGACCATTTAAATGGTTTGCAACAAGGCAATGCACATTAACATGCATAAACGTACCACAAAGATCTAATCTAGCTCTTAATACACTAACAGTATCAAATTATTTCAGTCTCAGAGTTCATGTCAATTTGCTTTCTAGTCAAACGCTGCATTTTCCATTCATGTGCATGCAGCCGAGTTCAAATTAAAATGCAGCCTCTGAACTGCCAGGTGTACTACTCAATCAAAAAGGTAATGGAATTTTGCTGACCTGCACAAGACGTGCATGTCAAATGCAGGAAAACAGCACCCATAGACATGAGCCATAAATGAATAATGTACAGTCCATATACCCATCGCATTAAGAACCGCTGTTCCATCAAATGAGAAGTGGGTGTAACGCATGTCGACGGATGTCTACCGCCAAAATATGCAGAAAGAAGAATGGACAAGGCAGATCAAGTACGTCTATTTATTCACGTACATTTTGCATAGTAGAATACACTCAGTGCAACGTTTCAGGGTCTCACAGGATCCCCTTCATCAGGCAAACAAGTGATGACTTGCCTTGGAGTGCCGGTGTCTATTCTTCTATCTAAATTATTAATGGTCACACTGTACATTACAATACTACACCTACAGGGATAATACTAGGGCACTTCCTTGCATCAATAGTCTACAAAGCCAGGATTCATTTACTTTAAGGCACGCAGAACTCAAGACAGCAGTATATGAAGGATTCCCTTTACTTATGGAAAGTTTACCGAGTGATGAAAGGCTACGGTTCAGTAAGGGACAAACCGAAGACAACAGGAAAGATTTTCCATTGAACACTCACACCGACAATGTCAAACATTGTCTGTAACAGACAACACAATTCACCAGAAAAGAAACACACACACGTGCTCGAAACGGGCAAACAAACATTACCTGTGTACCTACGAAAAATTCATAAATTCTACCTGAACATTAAGGTGGCATTTCCCAACGATCATATTGTCCTTATTAATCACTCCGCAACCTTTGCTGTGAAATGAAAATTACTTACAGAAAATGAAGCCCCGACGGGCCGGCGCAGCCACTTAGGAGGTTTCTTTAAAGGAAACACAGTACTCTGCTGAGTGGTCTGTTGAGGGAGCTGCAGAGGAGGAAGAGGCTGTCCAGTGCCAAACGGATCCATGTTTCCAAAAGATGAAGAAAGCTGCATGGTATAAAAAAAAAAACCACACAAAACATTAGTCACTCATGTACTTATTTCTTTAAAATGTGTATTTTACAATTATCAATGATGTACAAGACATACAGTATGTCAGTAAAGCACACCCACTACAATGCAGTTTTATATTACATTATATCATTTTTATATAAACGTTTTAGTAAATTCCAATGATAGGCTGAAAGTAGAAAATGACCGATTTACCTTATCCGCCTGCTTCTGACTTAGATTGTCATTGCCTCCACCCATAATGGAGTATATACCAATACGACCATCAAAAGAAGCAGCAGAGAGCACAGCTGGGTTACGGGGACACCACTGGATATCAAAACACCACTGAGTGTTTGTTGGCAGCTCATATAAAATCTGGCACAATGCAAACAAAGAATAATTAATAAACAAAATAATGTATTATTTCTGCATCTTTTCTTTTTCTTTTATTTGTTGCAGCAAATTAGACAAGGTAGCATCTAAGTTGCTGCAAAACAGGCATTTTCCTGCTTTTCATTTTTTTAACCATATGGCTTGATGTTTCTTTTTTAAAAGATTTTTTTCTCTTTTTGTCATCAACTTAAAGCATCAGTTCACATGTGACCCAGGTGGAGAACGCCACTATATTTTAAAAATAATAACAAAGTTTAGTGTATCTACAAAGACGCCAAAACATCACCATGTGCATACAGTACACAAAAATGACTCAATGGTGTGAAATTAGGTACAGAAGAAACCAACAATAAGACTAAAGATTCCAGTTTTAGCCATATCAAGTTTTAATCCCACATCACCAGCAGCAGATATTTCCAAATATGCCTAGCTGACAGAATGGGAAGATCACTATTGTCGGTCCCCTGACAAATCAGTTCTAGAGGTGTCTGGCAGTGGATGCTCCGTGTCAATGTTGATACGACACCTGACAAAGAGACAACCTATTAGGGCTGCAACAACTAATTGACATAATCGATTATAATCGATTTTGAAAATAATCGTTAGCTGCAGCTCTACAACCTATAATAACTATGAATGTTCGATTATAGTGCAACCCCTTCCTCTCTCATTCTGAAGGCTAATGTGCAAGAGGGTACAAGGACTAATTGACGACTGAGGTACTATTTACAAATTAATAAACAAATACTTGGATCAATAGGGGTCATTAATGTCTGCCTACACTTACAATTTAAGGTTAAAGTGATAGTTATCCATCAACTGTTTTTTTCACAATTCACTTTAAAAGAACTCACCTCTCCAGTGTTAGGATTTGAGCAAAGTATTTTTGAATCCTTTCCGCTGCTCAGCAAGAGTTCTGGGTCTGCCATACTCCAAGCAATTGCCAAAATACCCCTGAAATAACAAAGCATACCATTAGAAAATATTTTTTTCCGCATGGCACAAAAATCAACAATATTAGCACTTGTGGACAAACTGGTCATCAAGTCACACAGCAATATCTGGTAATGACTTAACAACACAACAGGCAGACACTTGCTAATGTATATAACAAAAATAACACACACAAACAATACACGTAAGAATATAGTAGTACTCAAACCTTGTATGATTTTCCATCACCCTAAAAGGAGAAGAAGCAAATCTGAGATCCCACATTTGAATGACAGGTAGCCGGTCGTCCTCCGATGATAAAATCATTTGGGTAGCAACATCAGGGTGCCATGCCATACCAGAACAATGCATCTGATCATCCAGAAGAGTAAAATATAAAAGTAAGAAAATGTCAAAATGATAAAAGGCTCTAGGGAATGCAAATTATGTGTGTAGATGTCAACTATACCCTGTTGCTGTGGTCGCTGACTTTCAAGATCGGTTCATTTTTCCGGAGATCCCAAACAGTGGCCCGACCACTGGGGCTTGTAGAAGCTAGAATATGCTGGACTTGTCTGTTCCAGGAGATACAACTTATGTCTTCTAAAGGCTACAATAAATTAAATCAAGATTTAAATTCAAGGTAGTTGCACAAAACTTGCTTTCATATGTAATGCACACTTCCGAAGATGAATGTCCTCAGAGCAATGCAGTAGATGTCCTCCAACAAGGTTTACACAGGTGCTAGTGTTAAAGACATGTTTTTAAATACCTAAATAAATATTTAAAGAACTAGGGGGCAAAATACAAAATTTTATATATCATATAGGTTAATAGCAATATTAACACTGTCCAGTCTGTTTGTCCATATTGTTGGAAATAAAACAGCATATTACTGATATTCTGATATGGGCGGATTGTATTATTATTATTATACAGGATTTATATAGCGCCAATAGTTTGCACAGCGCTTTACAATATAAGGATTGTATTACTGGTGTTTAGAGATGCAGTATTGTCTTTTGGGTAATAGATGGCGCTGTAGTGCAAGTCTGGTCTATGCTGGAGTTCTATATGCATGCTTTTGTATATGGTATATATTTTTCCTGTTTGATGCTGTATTCCTGTATACATACATGTAATGTCCTGCTAAGCAAGTAAAACTTAATTCAGCATTCCTCAAGATCTCAGTGCTTCATCTAAACACATAAGCGACACATATGGCCCTTTAATGTTAAAAAATACCTGGTGATCCTGGCAACAGAACAGATACATGTTCTTTAAAATGGTAACAAAGATCTCCCTGTGCTATGAAAAGCATTGCAGCCCTGAGCAACTGTACCTGCTAGGGCCACAGTGGGATGTGAGAATGCATGCAGTGGGTGTGCCTTAACACAGTGTTACCAATACTGCCCATCCTCCAGGCAGTCCATCAGTAACTGGCCATGCCAAGCTCTACCCACTGAATTTGTGATCGACTTCAAGTTAGTGTGGACCTCCCCAGTGCTCAAGGCAGATGTTACTTCTGCAGGAGCTTGCTTGTCCCATGTAATGCAATCTGTGATGGGACACAACCACCTTTCCCTCTAACATCTGGCAGCAAGGGGGTAAAAGCAGGATTTTTAGCCCCCTATGACCAAATAATTGCTTATAGTAATCTTTGGTAAACACTGTGAATTCAATTGGCAGATGATCGTATGCAAAAGAGAGAAAAACATTTTAGCCTTTTGGAGGCACTTTATAAACCGAAAAGGAAAGAAGTCAGACAGCTTTGTTTACCTGACTTTTAGCTCCTGGCGTCATAGGAACAGCAAAGTTATTCAAATCCCAAATGTAGATTTCAGACTCATTGGCACCGGATGCTACAAGGTTTGTCTATAGGGGAAAAAAAATGCAACATAGGTTTGTTTTTAATCTAAATGCTATTAACAGTTTAAACTAAGGTTCTGTGTAATTTTCTCTTCATTGAAACAGATGTGGTACTCTTACCGCCCGTCAGATCCTTAATGATCTCATCCAAGGTAGCCCCGAATAGACGCTCCCCCGTGAAGGGGAGCTCCGTCAGAGCCTTCTTGGAAGCCGTCTGCAGGTGGCGATATTACCCTACAGTACATGATCTCCGATCTGTTCCCTGTGTCCTTCAATGAACGGGAGAGAAATAAGCAAACACTCTACCCCCCTGCCATTATAAAATGCAGCGGAAAGCATTACTGAAGATCTAACCTGAAACGGGTTTACATCCAAAGCTCTGACCGGTCCCGTATGTTTATCTTGCTGTGCAATCACCACATCATTATCACCAGCCATAATTTGAGCTGGGTCGTAAAGAATTACATTTCCATTTTCTCCTCCAGCGATAATAATTCCTGAAATACTGCAATCTGATTTCACGCTCTGCGGTCCCCATATTAGCTTATGATACCTGAAAGCATAGAAAAATAAAGTTGTAAAAATGTCATGACTAAATCAAGGGCACCAAATGGCAAGAGGCACTGAAATCAAAACATATCTAGGAGGTATAAAAACAATAATCCATAATTAAGATTAAAGTCCAACTCCTGTCCCCAATCTCTGCACCCGACATCCCCCCCCCAAATGCGGTGATGTAAGAATGCCATTCTGTGCAGCAGTACTCTCTCTGCTCAGGCCAACATCATGATGTTGATGTAACGACACCCAGTGGGACTCACCGGAAGAGGGTGAATGAAGTTGGGTGTTACCTAACCAAGAACAGGACTGGTGCTGGAGGAGCAGCTCTGGAGCATGAAGGGCGAGTACTACTTTAAGTTTTTGTATGCACCGGTTTACTGAAAAAGTACAAATATTAGACTTTAACAATAACCTAAACATATATTTTTATATTAAGCAGAAAATTGGGCAAAAAATGTCTTTGGTAGCACTGTACAATCTTTTTCTTCCAAGGCCATTGAGTCACACAGAAAAGTATACATTCTTAGATTTGCGAGTTCTTCCCCAAGGTAATCATACCTTTGCCGCCTGTAGTGGCATCTCGGCTAACACTGGAGCATCCACATTGAGAATTAGTTCACTTCTAGGTGGCACATGCCCAAAGGAAAAAGCTCTGGCCGTCTCAGGTGGAGTCCAAAGCCATTCAGGGCATTCCCAGCCCACATAGATGAAGTCCTCAACAGCATGTATAGCACACATACATACAGGGTGATAGAGCCATAGAGCTGGAGAAAATGCTCATCTCTTAAGACACCAGTAAGAACTTAAAAAACGGAGGCATGACAGTAAAAGGAAGGGTTATATGGTGAATGGCTTTCTTTTTCCGGCTTTCCAGTGTCCAGACCACCAGTAAAGCAGCATATAACCCAATGGCAGCATATAACCCAATGTCTAAGAATTACTAAATGCTTGTGTCCCTCGGTGGGCAATAAAGAAAATGCAGTTTTAGTCTCTTTAATGTGTAATATATTTACACCCCAAATAAGTAAAAGTTTTTACAAGTATGTCAGCACCATAAAGTCAAAAAGAGGGAAATTTTAGATTTTGAGATATTAGGCATTTTCCAGTACAATAGTTGTAAAACACTGTCTGACCTGGGAAGATGTTAATGTACAGAAGGATTATTGCAATGAGCCTAAAGTGTATGTAAATCCTAACAATGAACTTCTCTTTGCTGCGTTTTGGTTTGTTAAACATACCACCAAAAACAATTTTGTTAGATCGGTTTGTAAAGTTGAAAAAATATCTGTTGGTTTTTCTCAGCTCTCATCTTGAACTACAAAACATTTCCCCCTATGTTGTGGAGATAAGGAGAGGAATACTGTAGTTTAGCAAAAGACAACTAGGCAGGCCTGACACCATTTTTTGCAATTACAGTTCACAAAAGGCACTATACTGTCAGCCCAGAACAGATTTTTGGAAGATCAACAGATATTTTTCTGTAATTACATCTTTAAAGGCATAAAACATGGGGAAATTTGCATGCATCGATGTACTGCATATATGTTTTTTCCGAAAAAGAAAAAAAAAGTGTTGACTTAATAAATAAATAAATCTAAGCTCTGAGTTGTGTGCGCTTTGCAAAACAGTGTGACGGTTATGCATGAGAAATCGTCACAGGTCATCAATTTAGTGGCTAAGTGATCTTTGTTGCTTTGCCCAGCAAAACATTTCCTCATTTTCAACTTCTCAAGCAAATCTTCTACATTGTAGAAAAAGAAAAAAATGTCACACCTGTGAGAAGATGCAAATGTAGCACATGCTTTCATGTCCAGTGAACGGTCATCCAAATCTAGTTCAAAGATCTCCAAGGAGGCATTTGTGCTGAAAGTGGCATCTAACTGCTGAGCAGAAGTACCTGACAAGATAAATAATGGTGACTGAGCTCACACTGTGAATAAACAAATCTGCTTTCATTAAAATGCATGCATTATTTTTTCAAACTTGAATAAGGTTCAAAGTTGTGGTAATAGAAATAACTTTGGTGCATATTTATCGTTTATAAGTGCATTTGTAGTCCAAAATACCAACACAATAGAAATGATTGGACAAACAAAGCAAATCAGCAACTACTTGTGATTTATTCAACTTTGGTGTTGTAACCAATATATTAAACCCAAGGCCTTTTTTTTTTTTTTAGTTAGGAGGGCAGTAAATTAAATGTTCGATCATAGCGATTATGGCAACAAATAACTATGTATATACTGTACATTTTCTACCTTTACTTCCAACTAATTTCTTTAACTCATGATTCATTTCTTTACCTTTTGTTTCATTTTCCCCTATTTATTATTTTTAATAGCACAACTATATTTGACAGCCGACTATTTAAATACATGGCTGTTTTAGAGCTGACCCAGTCAGTCAGGGCTGGGCAAATCCAAGGAGTTAGGTAGACAATGCACCTGAAAAACGACAACTGGTGCCGAACATCTACAGTAAGGTTTTATGCAGTTGTAGTCAGTGCAGCTGGCTACCAAACAAAATCCTGCTGGCTGCTAAATTGGACAGACTGGCTCCTGAATTCCATTTGTCTACACCTGCAGTAAGCGCAAGATTAGGAACCCATTTAATTGGTTACCGATCGTTAGTGGGGACCCCAGCTTTCAATAGAGAGCAAGCAGACCAGCAAGGTGTCAGCTGATGGCTCTCATAAGGGAGGACATTGTTACAGATTGCAAACAAGAAGGTGTTTGTTTATACTTAATGCATTAAAATTACATACTGTGGTTCTGATTTGTGTATCACCACCATATACCTTCCCTGTTGCTGGAAAATGTTTAGCAAGTCATTATTACTGACACCACAAGACACCAAACTATGAGGATCAGAAAAAAACAACAACCCACACACCTTTGTTTACGTAGAATGTCTTTCAGAAATAAACTTTCAACTCAATGAAAAAAACATTTTCCTGTGACAAGGAAGGTGTGCTGGTACTAAATGTTACGTATTACAAATATTTACAATTTTAAATGCATTATAAAATATTTATAAGGGACAGTTTAGCTGAGAGGCCTGAGTCATTCTGGACAGAAACTCCATAGCAACACAACAGGGTGGGATAGTAGGCTCTTTATGTCTACTTGCAGCTATCGTGACTCATCTTTTCCTAATTATGTTTGCAGTAGAAGAGCATAGATGTAACTAAAGAGGGACTCCGGACTAAACACTTTATATAGATACATACATGTAAACTGTTTATCCGATAAAATATTTGTTCTTTGGTTTAGCCACGTTTTTTGATTCAAACAACTCTAAAACACAGCAGAGTCAGGTGGGTGACAGTACTTTCTCTGTTATAGTTAAGGAACACAAAATTGTCACCTTCCCGCCCCAGCATCCTGATCAGGCAATGAAGTAACAGCAGCAAACTTGTGAGGTCATCGTTGAGTTTCCCTACTGTAAGCATGTTTCTAGTGGCTGTCAATCTTGGTCCTGCCAAAGGCTTAATTCAAACCTAGGCAACAGCGTTTTCGCATGTGGAAAAACGCGTGATTTAATAGGTGCATTCAGTTGCATGTTTTTGTGAGCAGTGTGATGTAAATGGGCAAATGCGTAAAAAAAACACCCGCAAAAACGCATTGAAATAATTGCATTGCGCGTTTCCTATTGAGTCTATAGGGACAAAATGCTCTGTACTCTGCCAAAAAGAAGCTCATGTACTCTTTTTCCAGCGACAGGCGTTTTGCTTATTGCACTCAAGTGTAAACAGAGGCCCTAGGAGGTGGGGGTTCTTCAGA
>NW_017307913.1:92637-121055 GCF_000935625.1 Nanorana parkeri | reverse complement strand
GAGGGGGGGGGGGGGCATTCACACCTATATTTCCTACAGCAGGAATCCCTTAGCTGCCATTTACAAGCGGTAACTATCATAAGATAAGAATTATCACAAGATAATTTAAGAGGGTGTGTTTAGTGGCGGAGTTAAGGCTGGGGAAGGGTAGGGGTTAGGTGGGGCAACTAGTGGCGAGTAACTCTTAAGGCCTGGCTAGTAGCTAAGGACTTGAAATTTTGAGCCCTGGCCTTTATTAATATATTAAAATCGGTTACCTCGGGCAATAATCTAAAACACATGGCTATTAGACATATCTATCTACTGCTATTCTTGCTATATGAATAACTCTACCAGTTATGACAATTGCTCTGCTACTTTCTAGTTAAGTTTGCTGGGAGCTGACCCAGGAAGCAGTAATACATGACAGAGATAATGATGTTTACTGCACTATGCAATGAGCACGAACCAGGCATTTGATATGTATAAATCGGGAACTGCATGGGCCACCTATCTGGCTGTGCAATTTGGAAAATGTATGTGAATATATTTCAATTTATCAACCTACTTCCTATTACCCAAAAAAAGCATTTGACAGAGTAGACTCTCTCAACCTAACCATGTCTCACTCATCAATACAATAATGGACCTCTATACTTCACACTCAACCAAGTTAATACAAACGACTCCTTCTCCCATCTATTATTATTCTCCAATGGAACCCAACAGGTCTCCAACCTCTCATATAGTAACTTACTACAGAACATTAAGAAACAGTCCTGCATAATAATCCGTTCAAAATTGGTCTCACAGAACATAAACTTGCACTTTGTGCAGACAACCTGCTAATGTATGTCATAGCTCCCAGAACCGGCCTTCCAGTCATTTTAAAAGGAATTTAAAAGATTTGGAGACGTGAGAAATATTAAAGTGACCCTCAACAAATCAGAACTCCTAAACACATTTCTAACTGATCCAGTGGTGGTTTCCTTCCATTTCTCCACTAGAATATCTTGGACAACAAATTCCTTCTACCGTTTCCTCTAAACTAATGCTCCTGGCCTCAAAATAAACATATTTTGCAAATAAGATGCAATTATGTCACAAGAAGATCTACAATCCTATTGCTCTGCTATGGGAAGCATCTGGCTCTTTCAGTTTCTCAGCTTTTACAAAGCACTATCCCTTCAAGCACAGTTACATAGGCTGCTCACTGCCTTTGAGACACTTTGCTCTCAATCCTAAGTCCTACCACACAAGATCTTTTTACTATATCAATTACTATTAAACCAAAGTGCAAACAAAAGATCGAAAGAGGATTGGATGAAGGCATTCACATTCATTCATACCCGCTCAATTTCCAGTAAAGCGCTGTTTCAAAACTCTAAAATCCTTACTAGATGGTATTACTGCCCAACCTGACCGCATAAAGTCTTCCCCCCCATGTCTGACAACTGCTGTCACTACCTTAGGGGGGATTCAGGATTCATATGCAGTAGGGTCACCCACCAATTAAAATTTACTTTGCGACAAAATTCTTGCTCTTTATTACCATCATGCGAGCATTCCAAACTCCTTGAAACCCACTCTGCTTTCCATACTTGCAGGCTCAGTTATCTAGCAAAAAAACAGCTGAGAATTTTTGTTATAGCAGTAAGAGAAATGTTTCAAAAACATTGGAAATCTATAATAGTCCCCTCACTTGCTGAATGGGTTGAAGCCCTTTATGACATAATGAGAATGGGACAACTAGTGGTCCAGGATAATGACAGGACAGGGGCTTTCAAACATAGTTTGGACTCAAGGATTATTTTCAGTTATTCTCCCAAATTCCAAAACTACTTTCCAACAAACCACTTAGCATATAACAGACACTGTTGTGCTGCCCAAAACCCCATTCCGCAAACCCTCCCAATCGTATCCATAACATTTTTTTCCCTCTCTTTATCTGCTTTCTTCTCTAGAGATCTCCTTTTTTTCCCCCGTACACAATATTATCACTAAAGTCACTTGAAAACCAACAGGACACAATGCAGGATACATTAAATGCCAACATAGTTTATGACGATGACAACACATAACAACTGCTTTAATTCTACTTCTTGTGTTGACACACTAATCTCACATTTTCTTTCCTGTCAGACAGATGTATGTACTGCCCGTTTGTCTTTAAAAAACCGCCCAAAAATTGTAAAGAAAACATGCATTTTGTTCAGCTATTGCAATGATTTTTGTTTTACTGGTTTCAGGCTGCAATAGTTCGTGTACAATTGAACATACACAAAGTACAGTTCCTAAATGTGGATTAATAAAGTCTCTGCATAGATAAAGATGTTGTAACATTACTTCCTCCTTTTCGAAAATACACAATATATTGCAGATTGTTACAAAATCTTGTCACTGGCAACTTGTCAGCTGGCAAATTATGTGGGTGGGAAACCATATATATTAAAATAAAAAGGAACTCACCTGTTGCGAGATATATAGGATGTTGTTGAGAGGGGCTCCAGGTCTGCATTGCAGTGCGATCAATCTCTTTTAGCTTCATTCTGTATTTAGGAAAAGAAAACACTGAGGATAAAGAAAATCTTAATTGCCGTGTGGAACTTTAAAAAAATATATACATACAAATACTTGTGGTATACTGTAGAATTATTTGTTCACATTGAGCCGTAATTACTGATAAATAAGTAAACAACAACTAACGGTGTTGCACACAGAAAGCAAGAAAGAATGACGGAGAAGGGAGAGGTGGAGAGAAGAAAATATCTGGTCGCTTTGTACAACACAGTAAGACCATTTGGTCATGACACTAGTATGAAGAGTATACAACACACAGTAAGTTAAAGGATAGGGTGCCTTAAGACAACGCCCCTCAGCGAATGAAAATACTTGCATTACCATGTGAATGGAGTCCTAACATATAAGAGCAATACAGATATATATCACAAACGTATATGTAATAAGTAATTTTTTTTTCTGTGTGGAGTGGTGCATTATATGACAGAAATGCAGGGGTGCCAAGATTTTTGGCCATGACTGTATGTCACTGTAAACCTTATTAGAACAGGTGATTTGCATGTATTCAGGAACAAATTCAGAGATAAACAACAGTGCTGGGGCACCCCAAGGACATGATCGTCTGCTGATCAAGTGGATAGGCTGCACTGGCAGACCATTTCATGCCTATGGTATCCAATACCAGCTCCAGCTGAATATCCTGAAAAGGATACAAGCAATGGATAAACCGTATGTGATCACTATAATTGCCCATTTTTTTAAATCCAGCCCTAGGGGAGAATGATGCAGCCTACTCCTACAGCCTCCTGACATATCGCCACCACATATCCCAGGAGGCTTCAGGGGTCGGGACACAGAGTGGCTAGTGGGCGGAGCTGTGTGTGTCATTGGGGGCTGGCTGTCTGAACCCAGAAGAGGCAGACACCAAGATGCTGGCCGAGAATCTGGCTGTTTCACCTGAACATTGGATTGTAGTGGGACAACACTGGATTCGCTGGGCAGGTGAGTATGTGATTTGAGGACAATGCTGCACAAAAAGTAGGAGATGTTAAAAAAATCCAAGGGGGAGTGAAGTTACACTTTATGTGCATTTCTATGGAGAATGAGTCTTTGTCAAGATGCAGCAGAAATGCTGCTTATACAATTTTTAAATAATGCCTCACACAAGGGTAATTGGAGCCATAATGTTCCATCTGCATTTGCTGTGATATAGTGGGTAATTACGCTGGCACTAAGGTTTCTTTCTTTGATGGAGTATTTCTATTATGTAAGATAGCAAGGTTTAATAGAGATGTCCTGGGGTGGTAGAGGTGCAAACACTGCTCAAAGAAACATTTTAATTGTTCTGAAAGGTTCTCTGTCCCACAGTTTATCACCAAACTTCACAAAGAGATGGAAGACTTATAACTGAAGATAATAGAAATAATTTAAAGACATAGATTTAAAAAAAATAAAAAGGCAGGCCATCATGCAGACCTGGGCCTATTTATTTATAAAAACTAGGGATGCACCCATATATCGGCCGAAAATAGCACTTTTGGCACAATGCTGAAAAGTGCAATTTTCCTGCCGATACATCGGCATATCCCTGCTTTCTTTCCTCCTCGCTGGGACACAGAGCAGCGTCTGAACAAGGAGAGAAACTGTGATAGCCGGCCGAGCATTGCGGGAGGAGAGCGCTGTGATCGGCCGGCGTCTCATCCCACACCGCTCAGCCTCCTATCACAGTCCGGCAGAGCGGTGTGTGGGCGGGTGAGCTGTCCTCCCTGCTCTGCTCGCTCAGCCCCCTGTGACAGCGTGCCAGAGAGGAGAGCAAGGTACAAACACTCAGTGATCGCTGAGTGTTTGTAGATAAGTGAGGACATGGTATGTGTACTATATCCTCAAATATGAATGAATGGGAAGTGATCTACATCACCTCCTGTTCATTCATAATTGTGGTTATAGTAAACAAACAATGCTCTCATGTTATCAATGAACAGGAACACTCAGAGGATTTCTGTTCATTAAAATTTTTTTTTATTTCGGTTTTAAAATTTCCATTTCGGTGCACCTCTAATAAAAACTGAAGCAAAACAGGAATTGCTACAGGCAGGCACTGCAACAGACATACTGGTTTATTTTAAAGCCCAAACTTTCAGTTGAAAGGGCAATTTCACTGCCCCAGGCGAATTTGGGAAAATGGAATTACCCCCACCAATCTGGCCCCCTTATTTCCCCCCCACTGCTGTCCTTACCTTTGGCCGAACGCTCCTTCCCCTCTGCCCATGTACTACCAGTGCACAGCAGGGCACCCTGTGCTCTGTATTTTAATATTTAATCTAAGCAAGAAGTGCTTCTCATTGGTCAGCACAGTCAGATGACTGCACTGACCAATAAATGTTGCTTGCCATTTGCAAGCGGAATTTATAATACAGTGTGCACTGCTCTGTACAGAGTACGGGTAGTACACCGGTGGATTGGGGGTATGAGTGTTCGGCCAAAGGTAAGTAGGGGGGGCAGATTGGAGAGGGTAATTCCATTTTCCCCTGTGAAAGTGGAATTATTTAAATCAGCAACATACATTCCGGGTGCATCAAAAGATGTGCATAATCTTAGTTTGATTTCCTAAACCACAGCCTTGAGTAGAAAAGCCTGTCCCTGCTAGTATGCTGTAGATGAGAACCCTTGCTCTGTGTGTGGAGGTCTCTCTGTTGAGGTCAAAACGCGCCCCCCCTTTGCCGAGTTATAGCCTGAGCTCTCCAACTTGTAGAAGCATGATCTTTGCTTATTGCAAAACTATATGTATGACTCTGCAGGGGTGTGTATTGTACATCTGAAGAGAGACCACTGCTCCAACACGCAGACCAAGTGTCCATCTATGCAGAATCAGGCCTTCTACTTGGAATGTGGCTGCTTTTCATTGTGAGTGTGCCATGATGCCTTTCTACTGTACCACTGCTTTTCATCTGAGGCGCCTGAACTGTATGTAGCTGATGTAAACTTACAGTTCAGTTAGGTTTTAAAGCAAGATGATCAAGAAAGAAATATATGGGGATACCTTTGCTGGCGCCCTTTCATGGATGCTAGTTGCCTATCTTGCATATTGATTCACTAATCGAAATCATTTCTAAGCCACTAACCCCAAACAGGTAAAAGGATCATGAGAGTCCTTATCTATTGCATAATTATTTAAAGTCACAGTTTTGCACCAAGAAGGTCATCTGACCAGCAATAAACTAGTGGCTTTAGAAGGAGAGATCAGCAATGGCTGTCTCCAGGTTTCTCTCACAAGCTTCCTATAACCTCTGTCATTTCATGGGGGTAGAACGTAAACAATGAATGAAAAGGGAATGTTTGCAGAGAGTCATAAATGGGCCCCCACTGTTGACCTCCATCCTGCTTGTACAGATGTGAATATGCAGCACGCTTTCAGGGGTTTTCTGCTTGCATCCAAGATACTTTTGTGTTCCTTTTTACACGTTTTCTCAATCATGCTGAATTGTATGGTGAGAAAAGCAGTTGTGTGCACATTTCCTTTGCATCAGAAGTCTACTGAAAATTCTAGTTGCATGGCTGCCTTTGACCACATTGTTTTGATTCAATAGAATACAGTAAATAATTAAAAACATAAATGGCAAGGACAAAAATGATTGGACCATTAACCTAATACTTTGGTGCACAACCAATGGAGGCAATCACTGCAAACAAGTGATTTCTGTAGCTGTCAATTAGACTTCTGCACTGGGTAACAGGTAAGGTGCCCATACACTGCACGATTCTCGTACAAGAATTGCTGTAAATCGCACGATCGTACGATAATCGTGCAGTGTATGGAAGGCGTGCGACCGTTTCTACGGTACGGTCGCACGGCTTTTGTATTTCGAGCGTGTTGGAAAACCAGCCGGGAATCGTATGATTTTCGGCAGGTTTGTAGCATGATCGAGAGATAACTGCCGAACGGGCAGGTGTGCGCACACTGCTCGTTCAGCATTGCAGTCATCGGAAGCCCGCCCCGCAAGTACGATCTGCAGGGCTTGAAAAATCCACTCGTCCGCAACGAGAGGACGGTGGAGCCCGACGAGCAGCTTCCCGGCCGGCCGTTGTAATTACACGGCCGGCCGGGAGCTTTACATTCAAGCGACTGGGCATCTCTAGAGACGCTTGATCGCTTGTATTAGCAGCTGTCACTGCCGTTGCCGGGCCCTAGATCCGCTGTGCCCAATGCGGCCGGGACCGGCACAGCTCTGTGACAGGAGATCAAAAGGGAGATCAATTCAGATCAGGGCTCGTAGAAGGCCACTTCAGAACAGTCCAGTGTTTTGTTCTTAGCCATTATTTTTATCTGTGTGTGTTTTGGGTCATTATACTGTTCAAGGACATATGACTGGCAACTGAGACTGAACTCCCTGACACTGGGCAGTATGTTTTCCTCCAGAGTTCCTTGATAGTCTAGAGATTTCAATATGTCATCCACAGACTAAAGGCCCCTAGTACAAAACACAGCAAACTATCCCCATACATAACTGAGCCTCCTCCATTTTTCACGCTTCCTCTGAGCTCGGTTGCTCAAAAGGATGGATGGTGTGGTAAGAGACCAATGGACCTTGATGTGGAAGTTCAGCTCGTTATCTCTTTGGAAGTTTTCATTGACTTTTGTCTACCCTTCACAATAGCCTTCTGTTGAATTTAAGGTTGATTTTGTTTTCTTGTGGCCATGTCCAGGAAGGTGGCTACAATCCCACGGACCTCAAACTCCTTAATATTTGCAACTGTAGTCACAGTTAGGTCAAGCTGCTTGGAGATGATCATATAGCATTTACCTTTGACTTGCTGCCCTATCATTTTCTTTCGGAGCTCCTCAGCCAGCTCTCTCCTTTGCTTTCTCTGGGCAATGTTCAGTGTGGTGCAAATGATGATGTCAAAACAGCAGAGTGACTACTTTGCTCCATTTAAATAGGATGACTGACTGATTACATGATTAAAGTCATGTGCGATACTACTTACAGAAAAGTTAGTTTGAAATATCACTATGATTAAATCATTTAGGGCTTGTTCATACTAGCTGCACTGTAAAACACTGCGTTAGTGCTGCTGGGTGACCGCAGTACGCCACAGAGCATTGCATTGTCACTGTTTAGTTTTGTTTCTTTGTGTAACTTTATTTGGAGTGTACAAAGTTTACACACCAATCATGTCGCCAGCGCTTTACATTGTACCGTGGTGACATCCAGTGCACAGCAAAAACAATGTACGTGAATCAGTTTTTATGTGCCCTAGTGGTGACTGGCGTCGCTTAAAATCTTTTCTAGGGCTTCCAACACATCTGTCCAGGCCATTTTAGAATACCATTGTGCAATAAACAATGTATCCCATGTCACTTTCTTTGCTGCACTCTATGACATGTCAAAAGCATGCAGGTATACATGACACAATTGTTTTTAATTGCAAATTAAGGATTCAATGAGCTGTATAGGTACCAACAACTGTATCCACATCTACCTATGCTTGTTGCAAGATAGTGAATGTTGTAGTCATAAGATCTGCATGATAGCCAGGAAATAGTGCTTCCAAAGCTTCAGTATCTTGGTGGTCGGCCTCGCTGGCTCTCAAAACACCTGAACAATGCCTGCATCCAATCAGATTGTTCAGATATTTTGACAGCCAGAGGGGCCGACTAGCAAGCTTGGCCCAGTGGGAGATTCCTCCATCCACACAGTTTAGCGTAGATGGAGGAATCTGTTGCACTTTTTCCAACTGCCCACAGAAAATCTGCAGATAATCTATAGGTGTATGGCCAGCTTTAAACCTGTCCCTAGAAAGTTTCTCCCCCTCCTCTAGTCTAAGGTCCAGTAAGTCATCACATCTACACACTATGCCAGTGGTGGCGGACCTTGGCACTCCAGCTGTGCCAAAACTACAAATCCCAACATGCATCTGCCTCTGGGAGTTAATTCTATGGCTGTCAGAGCCTTGCAATGCCTCATGGGACTTGTAGTTCCAAAACAGCTGGAGTGCCAAGGTTCGCCACTACTGCACTATGCATAGACCTGAGGAACATTCCAATGTGCTGCGGAGGAGGGGACAGAATGCAGGGATGCCATGACAGCTGGCACGCTCACAGCTTTCGGTGAAGATAACTTTGTTATTTTAACACCTAGACACAAGCCCTTAACCCTTGCAGTGCGGGTGTAGCACCACTGCAAGGGTTAATACAAATTCCTGGAGTTCTTCTTTAAGGTAACCATAATTGGAAAAGTATCTAACACATTCTACAGTGATTTCAAACAAAAAAAGAAACAGGCTGGTCTGTGTCAGATCAGAGTAACAAGTGACATATTCCCAGAGTCTCTTCCGATTACAAGCTTGAATCGGTTATTATCTGAGTCACAGGCAACTGCAAAAGGTCATAATTCCCATCTGACAGCCCAGCTCTGAAAATGGAGTTGCTTGTATAAAATATCTAAAGACATCCTTGCAATCCCTCAATGAAGCTGGAGATGTTGCAATGGTGGGGAGAGGTGTCACTGCTATGGATCTAGTCTTGTTGTCACTGACAGAGCGGAAGGCAGGACTTTGACTGAACACAGCAGTTAGTCCAGTCAGCAGTACACAGCAAAAGATAGTGTAATAACCCAGCTGAAAGACATGGCTGCCTTATCGTAGCGACAACCTGACAATCATCTGGGTGACAGCAGATGTCAACCAATACTTCTCTACCAGTGCCAGCCTGAGCAGATATTTCATAGCGGATCAGCAGCTCTCCCATGCTCACACGTACAATGGATGACCTGATCTGCCATAGACGCAAGCAGGAGATGGGTGTAGGGGCCCTGCAAAGAATGCCCATGTCCCCCAGGCACTCACCTTCCCACGGATGAGGCTGCACGGAACGTAGTATAATGTTATGAATGGCGAATGCTAGGGATACAGCTGGCACAAAATGAGACGGGTAGCAATGATAACTCGGCACCCGGTCCTGACACTTTCCGCCCCAACAGCCGCAGCTGATCACCCCTGGATGTCTGGGATAGTCTGGTGATCACGGCCTCTTCCCTGCCCGGCTCCTGTGCCTCCGACTCCGCCTCTCCACGTCCAACTCAACGTGGCAGCACAGACTCCACCCACACCGGCTTCATACTCCACTGACACGCAGGCGGCTGCCTTTGAAAGTGCCGCATGTTTGTTTTAACACTATTCCGTTCTACAATGTTGTTCTTGAGTCATTACCTATAACTGTATCCACATATAATATTTATAACCGAAGAGAATCCTATGAACCAATTTTATTTCATTATACCATAAAAGACTGTAGCGGAACTAAACTGCCAGTCGTAAACATGGCCTTAAGCGGTATTAGTCATAGCTGCACTTCCGTTTCCTTGTTGGCAGCATTTCCTGTTTCCTTTTACGGATGTGACGTGCAGACGCACTAGAACGTAGAACCTCGTGTGTGAGAGGTGGACGGCCATTTCTACTCGGGTGGCGGAGTGTGCGGAGGTGAGTGGGGTTTGTCCTGGCTGCTCTCCTATTAATGTTGTTTTAGGTCTTAAATACGTCAGTGTAAGAAATAAGTATACGTATTACCATTACTTCTGTGACAACAAGTGGCATCTGATGTCAGATCTCCATTGTGTTCAGCATTCTGGCAATCAGTTCTTTGAAAGAAGGCAGACCAATATTATATCGGCTGTAATTAAGAGTGCTCAGTAGTTGACAAGCTGGATGCTACCTTGTACTTTATTCAGGTAGCTATGTGCACAATGGGGTTGAGTTATTAATAGGCCGTTCACTTTGCAAGGGAATTTGCACTTTGCAGAATTTTCCTTTTCAGTTCCGAGATTATTCGTATTTTATTCCATCTTGTTTGTGATTTTTAGATATTCTTTGCAAAGGGAATTTCCATCATTCTCTCAGCTAAGGGGAATCTTCACCTGCAAAGTGAGCAACACCATTGTTGGAATGATCTAGGTAAAGGAAATATGTTCATGCATTCATTTTGGTGGGGGATTAAGGAAAATAAGGGCTCGGATAGAAACATCTCAAGCAGTAGTGATCAACCTTCATGATACATGGCCCCTGGCATTACTAAAGGGCAGCTCATATTCAGTGAATGTAAAACTACAGAAATCTGTTATGGACTGCTGACATATAACAGTATGTGGTCAAAGGCTGCCGAAAAAGACAACCTTTCTAGGTGTGGCGGGAGAACATGCTTCAGGAGACGGTACTAGACCGACGATGCATTGCACAAGATTGTTAAGGCTGCTTTACAAATCAATGCTCCAATGTTTGTGCCTCCTACAGCCCACTTACTAATTACTTGTGCCACAGCAAGATCTTTTCTAAAGAAATCTGAAATGGGATGGACCGTGCAGAAAAAAGCGTGCTATAAACCTAAACCAATTATTAGACAGTCTAAAGAATATGTTCCCCTTGTTGACCTAAATAAGGTTTAAATAAAAACCTAGGGAAGGAATTGCCAAAATAAACCTAGGTAAGAAAAATACTGACTGACTGTAGACCTCTGAGAACTGTCCAATAGGTGCCAAAGAGCCACCCGTTGGGCACCAGGGATCTAACACTGTATATATCCTAGATTTCATCTTTTTCTGGACAGGGAGAAAACAAAACTTTAGTGATCTGCTAGTTTGGTGATATCTGCCATCTGCAAATTAAATGGGCCAGAAATCAATTTTAATATCCTCAGGCAATGGGGCTTGGTAAGTGAGGAGTGAGTTCCACAGCGCAGGATATAAATGTGAGAAGGCCTGTGCTGCTTATGAGTGGATTCTGGAACTCATTGGCATAGTATGTAAAGGCAAACCTTTTTTTTAGTATTGGATATAGTTGGGTAGGGTTGGATTTGTTCGTATTGCTGTCCATGTCTCTGCTAGGGAGATGTACCCCCTTCTCTATTTTGCCTCTATTAGGCCCCTGTTCACACCCAGGCATTTTGTCACGCATAAAAACACACAAAACAAAAAAATCCCATTCATTCTTACGGCCCCCGTTCACAGCTTAGTGTTTTGTTGCAAACTGTAAAATGTCTGTCGACTGGAAAAAGTGTGAGCTTTTTTGGCAGATCACAGCGTGCTTTGTCCCAAATAGACTCAATAGGAAACGCGCAACACAATTTGTATGCACGTTTGCCTAATTACACCAGTGTGTCACAATCTGCCCGCTAGAACATGCAACTCAATGTACGTGCATCTGACCTGCACCACAAATGTGCAGAGAAAACACTGTCTAGGTGTGAATGCAGCCTTAGGGCCTGTTCACATGAGTTTCAGGTGCGGATCTGCAGACGCGGTGCTACTGATGAAAATCGTTTTTGCTGCGTTCCAGTAAAAAAAAAAACATTTTTTTTGCTGGGGTTGGGCTGTTAGCTGCAGTGCTTTTTGGGCGCGTTTGCGTTTCCTGACCGTACAAAATGTGACATGCAGTATTTTTCTGTCGTAAGCTGAACAGTCCGTTCAGCTTACGTGAGAACTGTAGCCCATAAAACGCATTGGGATGCATTTTGAGTGCCGGAGCGTACGGATCAGGTCGGCACACAAAATGGACGTCGTGTGAACAGGCACTTAGTCTCCCCCAGGGAAATATTGTCTGCAGTATACTGGCTGTCATAGGTAAACTACATTGGGGGGGGATTTACCAAATCTGGAGCAAACAGAATTTGGAGCAGTTGCCCATGGCAACCAATCAGCATCTCTCTTCAGTTTGCTCAGGTAAGGTTTGAAAATCAGACAGAGAAGCTGATTGGCTGCAGTGCAAATCCGCTCCACATTTTGTCTGCTCCAGTTTTGATAAATTCTCATGTTTACTGGAAGTTTAAAAAGGTGATGTGACACTTTATGGTAATTGACCATACTCTTGTCTTCCCCTTTTTTTGCCAGGAAAAGCAGGTGACCAGTTTAACATGTGGGCTAATGTTGGAAGTAGCCATTTATCTGTAAATGATGGAAGAAATGGCTGGTTATTTGCGTGTCCTCTATATACGTGAGGACCACAAGGGAATCATCTAGTGTGCACTGTGCTTGAAATACATATACATTTTTTTAAAGGGTTTCTGGGTACCTGGATTTTTTTTTTTTTTTCCATTCTACAATTCCTTTAATAGTGAAAATGCGTGGCTAAAGCTGGTCATACACTGTAATACTTTCTTCACTCAACTTGAGGGTGAACAAAGAACATATAACAGATACCTCCATGAATGCTTACAAGCGTTGGATCGAGGAATCTCCCAATGTCTACATTGTATCCTGACTGCTCTGTTCGAAGATTTCCCAACCAGCTCCTATCAGCTGATCAAGAGATGCCGGCCGAAAGGGTGCGGACAGTGGCACCCACTGTGTGAATTTTGTGAGACTTGCATAGTGTATGTCCAGCTTTATTCAGGTTGCTGCGATTTTGTAATAGTTCCACATCCAGTGATTAAAATATCATTGCTGTTCACATCATGAGTGCTGTGATTATTCATTTTTGATATGAGGATGTTGGAATGTATTATATTAGGGGGGGCGGCGGCATAGTTTTCTATGAAAATTTTTAGTAATGGAAAACTTTTTTTAACACAGATGTTATCTGGAACCCAAGAATGGTCTACTTGCATCATGCGTTTATTTTTTGGAAGAAAGTTGCTTGAGCTTCACAGGCCTCCATGATGGTCCTCTCCATGATCTACTTTGTTTGCAGAAGCAGAATGAGCAGGTGGGTAACAAAGATGTAAACAGCTCTGGCTTTCCTTGTTTAGAGCAAACCCGATGTGCTGGCTGCATTAGTCCTTCTTTTTTTTTCCGGCTTTTGTTCCCTTTTTTACCTTCTAATCCTGTAAATAACACACTTCCTGTCCCTGGGGGCCTATGATTACTCCTCCACTGTATCTACGGATGTACCCATGCCTGTCTCTGAGGCTTAACATCCAACATGTCTGCTTTTCTTATCTCTATTACATGGGAGTTGATGATTAGTAAAATACAAAAGATAATGTTTTTCTATCTGTTCAGCTTACATGAAGCAACATGTAAGCTGAACATTCCATTGCTGGAAAAGTCCATGTATTTTCTTTGTGTGATAAACTAATACAGCCACCACATCTAAGGACTGGTGGTAAACTGCAGTTTATTGCATTTTTGTTCTTGGGTTTAGTTGTGCTTCAATGTCCAATGATGATACCCTTACTGCTGTTCACATTATGACATGAATTGTGAATTAACATTAAAGTGGCTGAGGACATTCTAACTAGTGCAAATACCATTTTCAGACATGATCATATCTCATTTCAGTTTAGAAAGCACGGAGTGCTTTACAATCTGGATGCACCCTGTGTTTAAATATTTGTAAGTAAAGATAATAAACCAATACCAAAAAATGACACATACCTGCAGTAGCTCTTATTCTCCACAACTGCATTGATGCTATGCTTTTCTGAACAACTAAACTCAACTTCCAGGTAGAGAGCTTGGCCCCACATTACTATTGGCCAGCCACTATAATGAGCTGCCTTGTTGGCCAAGTGGAATGAGTGGGGAAGCTCCAACTACACATTTACTACAAAATTCCCTAGCCCACTAAGCTAGTTTTAGAACCCCACTTCTGTGCGAACTCTCCTTTATGGAGGCGGTAGCTTTTACATCCTCTGTGCAGTAACTCCCCATAACCTTAGTGACACTAAACTCAAGATTTAAATGTTAAAAATGCATTCAAGTACCTCAACTATTAACAAAAATGTATCTTATTAGTGTATCACTCGGCTGTAGATCTTTAAATCATCTCTGAATTGGTGCTGACACTGTCCTTCCTTCTGGAGGGTGGCTACTTTTGTTCCCCCTGGGCCCTGTGTGTGTTGTAAAGTAGGAGCAGTGGCTACTTTAGGATTAAAGTACAATTTTTAATTTGAAAGTGGACAAAACAGCACCTTCTCCTTGTGAAATAGTTTTTTTTGTCCATGTAAAAACATAGTAAAGTAATAAACTTCCAAGGGCTGGCAGATTGGGAAATTACTTTTAAAGTGGATTTGAACTTAATAATTGAAGATTCTATGTGACCGTTTGTTATACCTCCTAAAAGAAAAAGCAGTGCACTTCCTGGTATTTCAGGGTGACTAGGCACTCATGTGATCCCTGTGATGGCTAGCCTCAGGAAATTTGGTGATATCACTATTGTGCTCTCTGCTGGAAGTTCTAACATGAGGATGCAAAGCCTCTACGAAGATGGTCACCTTGTATAATGTATTATTGCTGGGATTTGTTGTAGTCCTCTATAGCTGGTGGTATTCTCCATTGCGCTGTATAATGATTATACTGCGCAATGCAGATTACCACTGACCAGTTATAGAGGACTACAAATCCCAGCAATAATACATTATACAGCGTGATGGAGAATACCAGCAGCTATAGAGGAACAATAAATCCCAGCAATAATACATTATACAGCGTGATGGAGAATACCAGCAGCTATAGAGGAACAATAAATCCCAGCAATAATACATTATACAGCGTGATGGAGAATACCAGCAGCTATAGAGGAACAATAAATCCCAGCAATAATACATTATACAGCGTGATGGAGAATACCAGCAGCTATAGAGGAACAATAAATCCCAGCAATAATACAATATATACAGCGCAATGCAGAATAATGCCAGCTACAGAGGACTACAAATCCAAGCAATAGTACATTATAGTATAATGTATTATTGCTTCATTCCTCTATAGCTGCTTGTATTCTGCACTGCGACGCTGTATAATGTACTATATTGCACACCACACTCTTTTTTTTCTTTTTTTTTTTTTTACTTCCACCGCGCCAAGCTTGCTCCCGAGATGGACTACAATCTCAATAGAAACTAGTAGTCCATCACTGGAGCCTTTTTTTTTTTTTTTATCCAATTTAATCGAACTTAATAATCGGCTAATCGATTCTGAAAATAATCGTTAGCTGCATCCCTACATGTCAATACTGGTGACTAGTCCTTTGCCATCTGCCTGCCTGTTCAAGCAAAGCCTTCTCAGTTTAGATTCTCTTTAAATTCAATGTTCGTTATCTAAAAATCAACAAAGTGGCACTTTTTAAGCAGCAGCTAGTAGTTGCATGTACATTACTCTAGTTATAGTACTGTTCCCTGGAACATTGAGTCGTGGGTAATTTTGGCCAGCAGGATTTGGCATGCAGGCATCCTAGTGGTCTCCATTGGACAACTAGTGATGTGCAATCAGGTATTTTCAAATAGTCCAAGGGTTTCCTGTTTTCAACATAAGCCTTGTGGAAATTATTAGGTTGGCCCTGAATTTAAACTAGATCATCACTTGTATCCACCAACTCCCCTTTCCTTCCCCACCGCAGGTCCATACTTGCCCCTTCCAAAGGCTGTGGCCTCCCTGTGAGAATCTAGTGCTGAGCTAACTGTGCATTAGGATAACAGTGTTGCGAAACCAGCCTTAAAGATTCTTGAACTCTTTTTTGTTTTGTTTCACCAGGTGATGGTCAATTGGGATCTGCACATTAGGAGGCTTTCAATTGTTAACAGGTAAGGAAGCTTTGTCATAATCCACATTTGGTTCTACTTGAACAATGATGATCTTGCCTTCTGATGCACAGCAAATGTTGAAAATTAGAGGCTGTTTCTGAGTCGTTCAAAAGTCGATTGTTTTTATATCTGCATACAGTCATGGCCAAAAATATTGGCACCCCTGCATTTGCCAGATAATGCACCACTTTGCGCAGGAAGTTGTTGCATTTACAAATGTTTAGGCATTCTCTTTGAATTGGTATGACACAAAAAAGTGGAGAAAAAAAGCCAAACCTGACATGTGGTGCATTGTCTGACAGAAATGCAGGGGTGCCAATAATTTTGGCCCTGACTGGAGCTGAGATCCACTAATTTTACTGTACATATGAAACTTTTAAATCTAAATCCTCACCCTTTGCACTTTTTTCAACAGTACATTTTTATTGAGAGATCCAAGTTCACAATTATATGGTACAATTACCCACATAATACAGAACAGTAGCTGCACTGTTTTGTTACCGCCACAGATTAGGTCCTACATGCCTCCCTAATTGCCCTCCTCTACACCTCTCCAGTTCAACATCCTTTTTGTGAACTGGTACCAAAAACCTAACAATCTTTAAGATAAGGTCTTGCTAATGCTCTGTCTGGAATCTGTACCTCTTTTGATGCAAAAGTGTAACTTGCTCTCAGAGCTGCAGATTGGTATTGTATGCAATTTAAAGCTGGCCATACACTCTCTGCAATTATCGTTCGATTTTCAGACTGCCCCATCATGCACAGATCAATGATAATCGTTTTGTTAGCCATACTAACTCACCAAATTTTGTCGCTTGCAGCAAGCGACAAAAGTTTTTCAGCATGACCAATGGAGGATGTTCGGCCTGAAGTACATTAATTTGAATCTTTGTCTCAACCATTCATGGACGATTTCTGAAGTGTACCTTTAGTGGAACTAAAGTCTGCAGTACTTGCCTGTCCTCCAGTGATTTAAGCTCCTACTCTGGCGCTTTTCATCTTCTGGGTTCGGTGTCCTTGGCTATCTTGATAGGCTCTCTGAGAGAAGATATAACTCTAACGCATGTACATTCGAGGCATTTAATCACAGCACCACGGTATGCTGACTTTATACACTAAGCTGCGCATTCAGCTCAAGGAATATGTTGAGAGAGTTTCTAGGATGGTTATGCAAATACTCGTCTAAGCTATTGTATTCGCAATCTAAGAAAAGTATTCACAATCTTCCTTAAAAATGTAAATGCAAATTGTCTTCTCTTTTAGTAACATGTAATCTTTGGGATAACATTGTGAGCGAAGAAAAATCAATTTTGCAGAAGTTAATCCTATAAGTGGTAAGTTTTCAAAAGTATTTAGCTAAGTATTATAATACTGATGAGAGGTATATACATAGACGGACTTTCAAAGCACCCACTTAGGCCAATTAAATCAGTTTACAGCATATTTTGTTAGATATCAAGATCAATCAATTCATAAAAAGCATAAGTACACCCTACTGTTAATCTAATCTAACCTATACATAGGGTATGAAAATTACCTTTTACGATCAACCATATATATATTATTGCAGGCTGTGGTTCGGCTCTGAGTTTCTCAGACATATCTGCTTCATCAGGAGCAATTTGAGGCATGTTGAAAATAAAAGCTAGACAGAGGAGCTGTCCTAAAGTACCATATGTTAGTAGCTGTGGGTGGTTCATTCCTAAGTAAGTACCCAGCTGGTGATGGGGTGCATACAGCAGAGGCTGATTTGTGTCTAGTGCTGGTGCTCCCATTCTCAGCCCCAGAGTTCTGAATAAAGGCTTATAGGAGGGCAAATAGACAAATGCAGGTACTTCCCCTAGGTGCAAGGAAAAATACATGTAATTAATTTAACCAATACATAGCTGCATTGATTTTGTTTATGGGTTTCTAGGTTGGCTATATTACATTTGACAAATCTTATGTGTCCAATGATTAAAATATTATTGCTGTTCACATCATGATGGGCTGTGATTACTTCTTAACTGGATGAGGACACAGTTTATTTACTCCTTGACTTCACATGTTTCTCGGCTTTCCTTTTAATTATCTTTTCATTTTTTTTTTCTAGGTTCAGTTGAAATGGACATTTACAGATGGATCAGGTAATTTTAATTCAATAAACTGTTTAATATCCTGCATAGGAAGTGTGTATTTGGAATTGACA
This sequence comes from Nanorana parkeri, assembly GCF_000935625.1. Lineage (NCBI taxonomy): Eukaryota > Metazoa > Chordata > Amphibia > Anura > Dicroglossidae > Nanorana > Nanorana parkeri. Next base: position 102,858 of record NW_017307913.1, on the reverse strand, counting down.
AACATTTGCTACAGTTTCCATAATTAACCAATACCTGCTGGCTTTTTATTGTGTAATTTGGGATTTTTCTTTTAAAGCCCAGCATTTACTGCAGGTAAATCAGTTTATTTATTTGAGCTATTTATATAGTGCCGACAATTTACGCAGCGCTTTTACATAGTTGACCATTCACAGAAGTCCCTGCCCACAAGGAGCTTGTAATCTAAAGTCCCTATCTCAGTTAATGTAATTTAAAATGCATGCACCAGGACTTGCAATGAATTTTATTGACATTCCCTGCTTTTTAATTGCCCCCTTTAGTTTTGGACAGTGGGGAATGTTGATGCATGTTCCATTTGGGAACGGATGGTTAATCCCTCCGCTGGGGACAGACTGCAACACTTTCAGTAAAATGGGCACGTGTTGGAGCACTGTCAGGTCATTAGTTTCAGTCTTTGTCCCAGTTTCTTCTTCGAAGCATACAAAAATCCACCAGTGAATTAATGCATTTTTATAAAATTGTCGATTGAAACCAGGGGCCTGTAAATTGCATGTTTTTCTAGCAAGGATTCCTTGGGTACTTTTAAAGGCCAGTTAAGCTCTTAAATTAATAGTGCTGTGGCTCTAGCTTACTCTTAAGCTAAGAGTTAGCATGCTGGCAGGGGTGTATACTGAATTTTATTATTGCTGACTGGCTACATGGCCTTTTTGTATGTACAATAGCTTCAGTCTATTCAGCTATATAGTTTGATGGTGGGAGCAAACAGTTTTTTACTTGGTTAATTCTAGTAGCCCTAAAACTGAGAATTTAGTCTTGAGGACAAACTTTCCATTCATATTTGTTATTGCCAAAGAAAAGATTTTACCTTTTTTATCTGTAATAACATTTACTATTTTACTTTGTTTTTCAGATGACCGATAATGCTGTTTGGTTTCAAGAATCTGACTAATACAGTGATAAGCCTGTTACACAAGTTGAATCATTCTGTTATATTTTATCATTGTATTTAAACTGTTTACTTGTTTTTTTGGGGGGTTTTTTTTTTGATCAGATTGGAACACTATTCTGCATTACCATGATAAACAAAATCAAAGCTGGTCAGCAGCTTTTAGTGCTGAACGGGCAGTGTGCGCTTGCGGCATTTGTCTTACGAGCAGGCCACAAACCCGCCGAAAATCGCACGATTCTCGGCGGGTTTTCAAACATGCTCATTACACAAAAGTCGTGCAACCATACAGTAGAAATGGTTGCACGCCATCCATACACCTGCCGATTATCGTACGATAATTGGCAGGTGTATGGGCACCTTTACACTTGCACACTGTCAGGAATTTTGTAGGATTAGCCAGGTGTATGATTAACCACTTATACCAAGCAGGTGCTAATAATCATCAACTTCATATGCAAGTTGAAACATTAACAGAAACAGCTGTGTAGGCTTAAAACTTGGCAAGGAACAACCAAACTCTACTATGGTGAGTTTGTGGAAGACTGTTTCATGTCATATAGGCCATACACCACAGCAAGACTGAGCACAGCAACAAGGTCTCGCCCAGGCAGATTCAAAGCAAATTGGTATTTCAAGATGTGCTGTTTAAGCTCTTTTGAAGAAGCACAAAGAAATGGGCAATGTTGAGGATTGTAGATCCAGTGGTTGGCCAAGGAAACAATGCAGCAGATGTGGCGCGTCATGCTTATGTCCTTTTGACATCAAATGATGTCCAGCAGCACCCGACTGGTGGAAACCAGTGGGCCCCAACTAAACCCATCTGTCTGGCCAGAATTGGTCTTCATGGAATTGTGGCCAAAAAAAGCCATGACTCAGATGTGGAAACAAGGCTATGTGGCTCAACTATGCATGAAAACAGGAACTGGGGTGCAGAAAAATGGCAGCAGGTGCTCTGGACTGATGAGTCAAAATCTAAAATATTTGGCTGTAGCAGGAGGCAGTTTGTTTACCGAAGGGCTGGAGAGTGGTACCACTTCCCCACAGACAAGCAGTAGGACATGAGTCCACAAAGTATGGAAAAAAGAACCTTGAACCCCTCTCTTTGGTTCAAGGTTCTTTTTTTTAACCCCTTCGTGACTGACGACGTACAGTGTACGTCGCCAGCATCGGGGCTGTTTAAACAGACTCCCGGCGACTTTTGCCGCCGGGAGTCTGTTTAAACTTGTAGAGCCGACTGTCGGCTTTACAACAGAAGCGATCCTGGCGACTTACCTGTCGCCAGATCGCTTCTGCGTCCCGAAGAAGGGGCCGCCCCCCCCTGCCGTGCTTTTATAGGGTCTTGGCATTCAGAAAATATATAATGTTGGGGGGTTTTATGTCATTTTCAGGCCTAAAATGTGGAATATAACATGGGTGCAAAAAATGAAAAAAGGGCCTCAGTCATGAAGGGGTTAAATACTTTGTGGACTTCCATCTACTGCCTGTCTGTGGGGCAGTGGTCCCCCTCTTGCCCTGATTTTTGGGTTCTGCCCGTTCAGATGCACACACATCAACCTGCCTAAATCGGTGGGTGTTGCTCCCGCCTGGTTATTATATAATTTTGGTTTCGCACACCATGTTTACTGATTTTTCCAATTATGTAGATATCCTCCTCCTGAGGAAGCGCTCTTTAGCGTGATGCCTCCACTTCGAATAATATAAGCATTAATCATGTCATGTTTTTTGTCTTACTATTCAATCATGTATTACTGACCTAGTCACTTAGAAGTGGAGTGAGTCTCTTAGGAGATATCTGATAGGAGGCTTTTATAAGTGAATTTTTATTAACCTTTTAATCATTAATAAAGACACCTTTTATCTTCAATTGCCTTGGAATTGTTATTTGGTACCTTCAAAACCCCATCTTTTTTCTTTTTGTGATTACTGTGTCTAGAAACAGACATGCTGCAGGGTAGGTGGCTAGCAGGGTTATTCACGAAAGGGTGAAGAGTTTGGAGAAGAGAAGTGAACAATCTAGGACAACATAGCTGAACTGGAAAGTGAGCTGAATTGGAGAATTTTTCCAAATTAGCTATGTTGTCCTAGATTGTTCACTTCTCCCAACTCTTCACCCTTTTGTGAATCACCCTGTAGGTCTTGATCATTCACAGAACCTGGGCAGCTGCAAGACACCGCTCAAACACAGCAGGTTGAGCCGCCACAAGTTACTAATGGAAAAGATCAGGGATCAACTTTCTCAAGAGCAGGGAAAGGAATTCACAGAAAGCATTTCCTCTGTGCTTGCTCTGACAGCTTTGGATCTGGAAAGCACTCCAAACGCAACTTAAACAGAACCAGTCTGAAAATCACCCAGTGCGCAAGAGTCACCCCGTGATATACGGGTCAAAGGGGATCAGTCACAGAAAAATCAAAAGTTGTCATTGGGTAGCTCCAAGAAAGCAGAGACATCTTGCAGCTACAGCAGTTTTTTGTTTGCCAGTGTTCAATCCTACTGTAGACAACAGTATAACCAGAAGGTTTAGGACTTCATGTGTTCCTTAAAATATAAGAGCATTGCTGATAAGGCCTCTGCTGTCAGGGGCAGAGACAGAGGTGTAACAAAAAAACTTCAGGTCCCCAGTGCAAGAAACCGCAACCCCCCCTCCCATTGTGGTGTAATGCAAAGGCGCCGTCGCTCATGCAACCCTGGTAGTGCCATCAGTAGTGTGCTAGGTGCCTCCTTGTGTGTGACAAATTCATGTATAGCAACCCAACACCGCTTAGCTGATAAGTTATATCAGCTAAGCGGTGTTGGGTTGCTATACATGAATTTGTCACACACAAGGAGGCACCTTTGTTCACATCAACACAACCTCAACTTTTGTTTACTGCTCTCCACGGCCGTAATGTTACACCCTCACACAGCCCAGGCTACTTGACAGGCAGCGGTGATAACCGGCTTTATTCTCACATGGAACCGGTGGAGAGAATGCACCGCCAGATAGCCCTCCACGTCCTTCTAACATGTCATAGATTAGCTGGGCAAACTGAGCAAGAGTGATTTTGCTCCTGAAGATTTTTTTTTTCTTTGGCTTCTGGTTGAAAATTGCATGTGTAGCTCTAACCTTACCCAACAGATTTACTTGTGCTCTACAGATAGAGTAATGCATGTATTGAATGAATGATAGGCATATAATGTCTGTGCGGCTATACAGTAAAAACAAATCAGCATTTGTCAAACTAAATCTTCCTTTTGTGTCACTAGTACACAAAGTTAATAGTATTTTTTCAGTTGGCAGAGACAGCAATAGAAACCCTTATTAGTAGATTTTGGAAATGCCAGAACCTTTTTCCAGGTTTTTGTTACTGTCCTTCCATCATGTTGTGTTACAATGTGGCAGTATGTTCAAAATGTTCTGATGGCTCTCACAGGTAGGGCCCTCCTTACCGTCTTGTCTTGTAATGTCTTCCTTATATTGTAAAGCGCTGTGCAAACTGTTGGCGCTATATAAATCCTGTATAATAATAATTATCCAGATAAGTATTATTGCTGCACACTGACTTTCTGTTGGCAATGGCTTGTGCATTTAGCCATCTGCATTTTCGGTTTATGAAGGGGGAAAGCCGCGCCCTTCCCCCAAGAAAACAGATGAAGCAAAAGTAGTAAACTGCAGTAAGAAAAAATACTTGGACACCAAGAAAAGCAATACAGAATAGTATAAATGTTTATTTTTCTGTGATCTCTTTGTACAATATAGAAAGTTATTTTTTTTTTAATAGTCCTAGTAAATATAAACTTTGTCTGTTATTCTACCTTCAGATGTACACAGAACTAGAAAAAGACGAAGGGATCGTCATATATATATATAAGCAGAATACACATTGCCATTCAATTTGCTCAGAAGTTTTATGTAAGGGTACAAAAAAAAAAAGCAAGTTTAATATAACAGTGAGATCAAGTCTAACAATTTCAAAGCCTATCCCTTTGCATTGTTTTGGGGGTATCAAAAACAAGAGTGGAGCTGTTGTCTATAGCCGCCACTTGAATCTGATCACTTTACACTCCACTTTTCCCAAAACAACCCCTTTTGGATTTATTTAGTTTCTATCGATTAAGATCAGTGACATGCAGTTATTACATCTTTTTAAAATCATTAAAGAAACAATTCTGAGACCTCCAGCACATATCTGAAAATCTAATGAACATGACATGCCACCCTAAAGGTTGTGAACGTAGATACCTTAATCAGGCCACATATCACTAACTGATCCATTTGATTACCCTTGAAGACTTAAAACTATACCTTTTGGGAGTAAAGTCCGGAGAACAAAATTAAAAGTGGAATTAGATGCAAACGTAAGTTTACAGTTCAGAAGTCAAACCACCCAAAAGCAATATTTGTGTTGCAAACTGAGACAGGAAGGCTTAGTCACGTTAGATTTCTTGTAACACTGTACAACTTCTGCCTCATGTGCTACCTTAGAATATCACTCATCCTATCACATTCTTCCAAATACTACATTGCTGAAATGTATAATTTAGGAACCCGAGAGACAGTAGCACCCCCCAAGCACCATAACAGCCTTGGTAGGTATGTACACCTGGGAACTTAAGAACAGAACTTACCACCAGAGTGACAGGGCAATATAAGGAACCAGCACGTAGCTAAAATACAGTGGGGGGAATTTATCAAAATTGGAGCAGTTGTGTATGGAAACCAATCAGCTTCTCTCTGTTCAGTTAAGCTTTGAAAATGAAAGGTGGATGCTGATTGGTTGCCATGTACAGCTGCTCGGGATTTTGTCTGCTCCAGTTTTGATAAATTCCACTCAGAGTATCTCCTTGAAGTGGAATGTTTGTTTTGATTGAACAGACACCTTACACTAGGATGAACCATACAATACTGAAAAATAAACTAGTGTTCTTCACTCGCTTGATCTAAAAGCCCAATGGAACCCCTGTTTGCTCAGGCAGCGTAAGTGTTGTTATTTGAAGCACCGTGCAGAGGATGTGTCTGGCCGCTGGAGATCCAGACTGCTGTGCTCTGTAAGAGAAAAGCGGTCCAAATCTCCAGTGTGCTACTGGTGCCGGGCTACAGCACTAAAACATTAAAGATCTGAAATAGGCTTTACTTTTTTCAGGTAGCTTCATTGCATCACAATGTTAAAAAAAACAGGTTCGACTTGGCTTCAAACACAACTCCAGACAAAATATTTTATTTTCAGTTTTGGATAGAGTGGGGAAGGAATATAATCTATTTCGAGTTTGTATGACGATTGTTGGGAAGATTTTCCCACACTTTGTGTCCTGGTGACCAAAGCCACCACTGACAGACATTCTCTAAACCACTGGTTCTCAACCTGTGTAACCTCAGGACCCACATTTGTACTTGGCTATTAAGTCGCGACCCAAGTCGCACTGCAATGGAAAACACGGCATTAGGGTACCTCGCCTTCTGATGTGGGCATACAAACTGTGGGTGGGAGGTGCGTTTGGGGTACCATTCAAATGAATGGCAACACAACACACCTCCCACACCAGAACGCACGGTAGGTGCGATTGCGTGGTACAGTGCTTTAATCGCATGGTACTATACGATTAACGCACTGTGCTAGTATGAACAGGACCTCAAAAACACTGACATACATACACAACCACAGACACATTCTCACACACCAAAAATGTTTAAATTTACATTTTTTTTTTAAATCCACCCAGTCTCCCTACCATTACGAGAACCAGAGTAGATCCTCAGCCTGGGGTCCAGTGTGGGCTGCTGTGCTGTGACGGAGCTCCATCCATATGTGCATTGCGGTTACAGCTCCCTTGTAGAGGTGCCAGGAGGAAGAATGTGACGTCACTCTGGTCCAGGCACCTCTATGGGACACGTGAGGGAGCTGTAAGCAATGCACGTATGGATGGAGGTCCCTCATGACCATAGGCCCACCCCACCTCGAACTAAAGCTCGGCGACAGGCAGCATATTTTGAATGACTGCTTGGCGTGAGAACTGACAGTGCTGCGCTAGAGGGAGGCTGAGGAGCTTCTCAACTAGAAAAGTGGAAGGCACGTGGGGACCCACTGAACACGGGATCGCGACCCACTTTCGGGTCACGACCCACCAGTTGAGAACCAAGGCTCTAAACAGAATAGATCAATGAAAACCTGACCAATCTCTTTTGCTGACCTCTACCTTTGGGACAGGAAGTAAAAAAATCCTCCCAAATAGGGATGCAAATGGCAACAAAAGCCTTACGTCATTTTAACCCTTTCACACACTATCCAAAGCAAAAGAAAAATGTTTTGGTTTAGAGTTCTGCTTTGCCAAATATTTACTGATTAAAAGATATTTTATATTTGGAACTGGATGAGAAGCAGGGCTTCATATCTTCCTAAAAACAACTAAGGCGTAAATCTAACCACTAAAAAAATGATTGGCATAAATAAGCCATAGTCAGACCTAAGTTGTTAATCACCCCCTGTATGGAAAGCTTAAAGTGACACTAAACTCAGGAGTTAAATCTTAAAAATACATTCAAGTACCTTAACTTTTAACAAAAATGTTATCTTATTTGTGTATCACTCAGCTGTAGATTCTCATCTCTGAATTCATGCTGACACTGTCCTTCCTTCTGGAGGGTGGCTATGTTTGTCCCCATGGTCCCTGTGTGTGTTGCAAAGTAGCCACCGCTCCAAGCTCCCTCCCATGATGGACTACAATCTCATGTTTAGTTTACTAGTTTGTATTGCGATTGTAGTCCATAACAGGAGTGATCTGGGAGCAGTGGCTACTTTAAAACACACACAGGGACCATGGAGAATAAAAGTAGCCACCCTCCAGGAGGAAGGACAGTGTCAGCATGAATTCAGAGATGATTTGAGGATCTACAGCTGAGTGATACACAAACAAGATACATTTGTGTTCATACTTAAAGGTACTTTAATGCATTTTTAAGATATAACTCCTGAGTTTAGTGTCACTAACACTGGATCACTTCACATCCATTCAAAACTGTTCGCTGGGGCCCAACATCCACATCTGACAGGTATGGCCATGTTCAGCTAAAGCTCATCAAGACTTAGCAGTTCCATAAACTGCCTTGTTCGATATCCACCATTATAATATAGTCATCAGAGCGATGATGTAAATGTACTGATCTATTCATTAAGCCTACAACAAAAATCTTCACTCTACTGCATTTAGTTCCACTTTATGAAACACTGGCATAGTAAAACTAATTACAGAACCATTGTTTAAAACCGACGGGAAGTATTGTTTGGGCCTTACATGTATAAGCCAAAGTCTCTTTATACATAATCTTACAAGCATCATTTAAAATTCACATTTTCTTGCACGTATAAATACACATCACAAAAAAGGTGCTATACTGGGTTTAAGCACTAAACTATTTACAACACTAATAGCTCTTGTTCTACAAAACACATACACAAATAGTGGAATCTTACAATCTACACAACCTCATTTACATTTATACAGTTACTTGACCGAATGTGGACAGTCACAATGTTAATGCTATGCGCACATAGTTATCAGACAGAAAATCAGGAGAGATCATTTACTTCCACTGGTCAGTTCCCTTTTTTGGATTTTGAGATTAGAAACATAAAAAGGACAGAGATGATGACTGTTGTGGACAGAAAAAAATATCCTCTAATTTGAAATATGTTATGTGCTCATTTTTTTCAAGCAAAACTAAGGCTCTACATTTCTAATACAAATAAATATTACTTTTACAGGATCATTGCTATCAATGTGAATATTTCTAATCTTGAAAAAGAAAAACATTTGGGTAAATCAGTTTACTGCAGCTCTCTGCAGCTAATATATGCCTAAAAATGCTGGACAGGGAAAGGAATAAGAAGAATACCCAACTACCTGCAGTCATACAATGAGAACAGTCTTAGTATTAGGACATCACTTAAAAAGTGGTGTGTAAACAGTACAAATTCTCTCTAGGGAATTTGTGTGTGCCACTATCAGCTATGAATTATATGTTCAAGTCAGCAGAAACAGATGGGTAGACAGACAGGGGGTAAGCTGCTACCATTTAAAAATGCTCCAGAAATTCTCAATTCAGGATATTGGGTTGGGGTGAGAGTAAGGTGTCATAATAGAACATTCTGAATATATTTTCTTTTCAGGTATGTAATGCAATGTCGAATTGTGGCGACTAGAAGGGACTAAGGAAAGTATTATTTCCTATAATCCTCAATTACCAAATCCAGAAGATCGCACTTAAAATGCCAGAGTGGACGAGGGGGCTTATGGAAGTCGCATAGCTGGAGTGGAGGTAAGTGGACTTTAGTTCTTCTTTAAGCAGAAACCACGGTAAAAATCCCATTCAACTTTAAAACGAAACTCACTTTCTGAACAAGAGATGATGGTCGTTGAAATAGAAGCCGAAAGGAGATCTCTAATGAGGGCACATACAGCAATAAAACATATTTTTTCGAATAGGTCAAAGATACTAGTTCTAGGGAGCGCTCTTAAGTTTCTACTGCTGGCTGTGTCTCCACTAAAAAGATGATCCTACTAACAGTTGCCACCAGGACATCTACACAGGGGACCAAATGGCAATAAAAACTCTTAGAGGTTCTAACCTTCCCGTATTCTATTCCAAATTTACAAAAAGAAAATACATCTTGGACGGAGTTGCACTTGAATTCTACTACATGTACTTTCTCGAAAAGGTCACCACTCCTAAGCAAGAGAATAAAGGCTTACCTTTACGACTGAGTATATTAACTGATATAGAATAGTATGATACAGCACTATTGAACAAAATAAATGAGATTCAGTGAGAAAACCTCTGTGTTGCCATTTCAAAATAATCTGAAGCAAGAGTCCTGTTTAGTGTGAACATAGGGGGTCTTTGCATATGAATTCAAGGGACTAAAAGCATAAAACCATATCTGACAGGTGGTTGGTTTACCACAAAATCAAACATGTACTAGAGAACACAATAATCCCTCCAAAACAGGGTAGAATAGAACTGTGATGTTAGGTTAAATGCATACCAGTAAATACAGTCTGTAGACTTCATTATTATAGTTGTAGAAAAATAAAAGGAGCTAACTTTACAGAGATAGGAAAGGATCCAATCTTAAAGGTTAAATACCCCACATCAAGTCGCATAGATATAGGAAACAAGCATGCATATATCAGCTGACAACAAACTGGCTGTTATCCCTGCATAGAACAGGACAAGACAAGCTACTGGTTAATGGTTGTCCAGGAAGTTTTCAAATGGGTGGATGTATGTATATATATTATATATATATATATATATAT
>NW_017307913.1:89313-91376 GCF_000935625.1 Nanorana parkeri | reverse complement strand
TATATATATATAAACTTTATGCAGTGGTGACACCACAATTCACACTTACTGCTTATTGTATATCATTTATGCGTTTTCTTAGGCAGTTAACCAAACCCAAATCACCACAGGGCCAACTATCATACTCCATATGAAATGTCCCAACAGAAAGCTGCTTCTTTACTTTAGGACTGAAACAATCTTAAGATGCACCGCCAGGGTAAAGCATTGTGGTTCAAACACAATTTGCCTTCACCTAGCCAGTAAGCTTGGGGTACCAAAAATGGTGGTAATTGAGCCTTAAAACTGTCTAATAAATGTTAACATCATGGAAACGTCAACATATTATATAAGTAGATGCTAATGGATTTTAGATATATTTCTTCTCAAATGATACAAGAGAATAATTGGGGTTTACAGCTTTAAGTCATAGGACTATGAATCTAAAGCCATAATAAACCACCAGCTTAAATCATGCTCCCAAACTTCCGTACTGTATTATAGCTTACATAATCTGATTATAAATATGAAAACATAACGTTCTGTAATATTTAACAGCGCAGAAGGCACAATGCATACATTTCAAAAACAATAAATTCTGCAAGATAGTATACTATTGCCCCTGGCACTAGGTTTGCCTAACACTAGATAAGGGTCAGACATAGTTATATCCACTTCTCTGTATGGTTCCACCCTAGTACACATAAAATGGAAAACCAGTGCCTGCTAGTTATCTACATCTATGCTATATTCTACCTGATCAGACATAACATTCATGACATTCTGCATCAGCCTTCATAATGTATTCTAAGACCTGATGTTTATTACAAAGAAGATCCAGTGATTGCAAAGATCACAGCAATCCACGTCACATATCCATCTCATCAAACCAAAAACTTCCTTGAATTCAAAAGAAAAACCAAGCAGAAAAAACACTTGTTCAAACGAGTATATAAGCTTGTGACTTACAATAAAAAGGATTCACCACTGGGTGTCGTCATCAATAATTTAGGGGTGAGAGATGAATGCTAGATTTAAAAACGAATGGTTTACCATAAAATCTCACTTTTGTTGCAAAGCACATTGAAAGTTGCCACATACAAAACACACAGGAATTCTGGCACATACTGTATATGGATGGAAAGTGAAAAATGAAGGATTGTGTGGCAGTGTATTCTTTGTACATTATCTTATAGACCTCTCTCCCATGCAGTCACAATTTCTGATCACTCATGCTAGCCATTCTGCCACACTTAACAGCTCATAGTACAAGGGTCGCTTTTTGCTTTTCCTGCAGAGTTAATAACACTCATTAGGCAACGTCCAAACTCTTCTAGGATCATCCTCTCTGTGGCAGCTTGGGATTTCGAGAGCTTCTCTCCCTGCTCTGCCTGAGCAAGAAGGCATTCACACGTGGCCTCAGCAACTTCTCTTGTGACAAATGTGAACGGCAGCCTGAAAAATGGTACATAACACATATAAGCCATATAAGCCATACATTTTACAAAAATAAAAACAATCGCAGCCAGATGCAGCATTTTATAGTAATGTGAACTTCCCCTAATGGTTTCTTCAATTTGGTATTTGTTGCTGAAGAGTAGGGATGTTCAGCTGGTAGGCGACGGTCAGATGGCTGGAGGTGACCAAAGTCACTCTAGGCAGGCAGCAGGAACGGATCTAATATTAAAGTTCCATGTGGCTCTTTCCAAAAGGGAGCAAGATCAAAGAGATGCTTCCTCAACACTGTGATTAGAGACTTTTACCAGAACAGAGTCCAGAAAGCACCCAGTGTGGAATCGATGGGTCTTGCCGTGCATTGTGTCAGCACAATGTATGGTTGTCAAGCCAACTACTTCATTAAAACTAATAATTATCCGTCTTACAAGAGCCAGTGTTTATCTTGTATCAGTAGGCATGTGTCAGATTATTTCAATAATTTTACACCCTTGATGTGTACAATTATTGTGCTCCAATCTAACTCTTGCAGGTTTAAGTAAGACATAACCTTAACTGCCTCCGGGCCGGCTGTAGTAAAAAAACGGCCGGTCAGGAGCTCTCTAGATCTGAGCGGGCGTCTTTAGACG
>NW_017307913.1:1602-89264 GCF_000935625.1 Nanorana parkeri | reverse complement strand
AGATCTCTGCTTCATCAGCTTCTTTTGGGGGGTCCTAGGTGACATTAGGGGTCTTGGAGACCCCTGATGTCTCCATAAAGAGGACCTGTCACATATTTTGCTATCACATAGGGGGGGTTTATTAGCCCCCGTATGTGATAGCAATAAAAAGTTTAGTGAAAAAAAGTCCCCCCCAAAAAAATTGTAAATAACACATAAAAAAGAATTTAAAAAAAAAACAAAACATTTTTTAAAGTCCCCACCCATACATACTTAAGGGTCACAGGAGGACATACACTAACCTCCTCCCGTGACCAAAAAAGCTCAGAGCTACAGCTCACGTTATATACGGAGACCACCGCAGCCGGGACGGAGCCCGACAATGCTGTCGAGATCCACCCAGCTGCGTGAATGACAGCTGGCTCTACCCATCTAGAGGCAAAGCCAGCCGTACCCGCCCCATCCGTTCCTCCAGTCAGTGCTGGAGGATCGGAGCGGGGAAATCCCTGCAGGGAGCCGTGAGTGACAGTCACGGCTCTCTGCAGGGACATGATCGAGAAGTGAGCGAGCGACAGGAAGCGTTCGCTTACTTCCCGATCGATTGAGCCGACGTGTGACAGTCTCATTGTCACACGTCGGCTTGAACTATGAGGATGAGTGATTTTCTCTCACCTCATAGTTCTCCTTTAAGTTAGAAGAATCCATGGACTAGACATACCACTGCCTGAGCAATGGAATTATTTAACACTGTGATCTTAACTCAAAAGTGACATATGTAAATGGTAAAGGAAACAACTTACTTTCCCCCACCACTTGTTAATGATGGTGCTGGCCTTGTGAGCAAATCTGAGATCTGGGAGGATAACTTGGTTTTGGCTGCAGTTTGCTGCTGCACTCTCACTTCTGCTGCATCTGCCAGATGCATTAGTGTCTTGCGTTCTGGGCTCTCTTCGAAATTTTTGCAACCTATACACTTACATATTGAGGAGCACATGATTTTAGCCTGCGGAGAAAATTAACAAAATTGTGAGTGGAGAGAAAGCAAGCAAAGAGCAATAAAGCCAATCATGGAATTATTAAAAAGACTGAAACCATGCTTGAAATATGACTGAATGCACTGTGAAAGGACTGTCCAACTACAGATGGAAATTGTAGCTTTACATTCCTGTAAGGGTAACAATTTTTAGTAAAAAAAGCTGTGGGCAATGTATACTATACTTCCAATACCATTTCATATAAACATTTCCCAAAAGACACGTGATGGCTGCCATCGCCGGTATTGTATTCTTCAAATCAATGCTGTCTGGCTGTCATACTGACCCTCAGACTTTCGTCTTCTGCATACTTGCTGCAGGTCATTTAAAGTATTAGTTACATATTTATTAGGGTTGAAAAAAAGACACAGGACCTGTGTATGTGAGATTTTGAGTCTCTAAGAATTGCCATAGCCTTGTATTTTATGCTCACTAAGGAAAACATCTAAAAGATGTTTTTATTTATCAAAACTCTCAGCAAGTACCACTACCTGGGGAAGGGAGTTCTGCATTTTCACTGCTCATTTAAAGAGACCCTGTCACCATTTTAAAATTGCAGTTAAAAGCGCAGAAAAAAAATTATCAGGTATTTTAAATGCTTACTTACAGTATTTCCATAGGCGATTTTTTTTTCACGTACAATGTGCCTTTGAACTTGCTAGCAGATTTGACTACTCCAAGAAAAATCTACTCCCTAGCACAGCTTCCTCCCTTCTTGCATGTCATGGCCCTATTATCTTCTGCCAGCGTATTTACGGTCTGTGCTGGTCAAACTCTTTCACTCCTTCCCTCCCCACAAAACCTTTTATGTAGCTGCTGGGGAAGGAGTGAAGGGAAATGCTATAGTGTAAATGATGGTGGAGCCCAGCAGGAATCTCAGGCTTTTTGCATGTCTATACTAGTAAAACTTTTACAGGTAATGGCATATATAAAATATAGAGCTGCAACAATTATTCGATTAAGTCGATTAAAATCGACGATGGAAAACGTTGTCAACGTTTTCCCATCATCGATTCGTCAGCTAAAATTCAAATTTCCCACTCGCCGCTGCATGCCACTAATGCCACGCCCACGTCGGTTAAGCCGCTCACGCCACGCCTACAGCGGTAAACCCGCTCACGCAACGCCGCTTACGCCACGCCCACCACACGCTGAGGACATGCGTCTGGCCCTCTCCTCCGGTTGAGCTTCCCAACTCGCCGCGGTCCGCCGACAACCAACAACGCCGCTGCCCGCTGACAACACCGTCATTCAAGGTCAAGTCGAGATCGGCCGGGAGCTTTTTAATGTTTTCCTTTATAATGTATTATTGCTGGGATTTGTAGTTCCTCTATAACTGGTCAGTGGTAATCTGCATTGCGCATTATACAGCACAATGGAGAATACCACCAGCTATAGAGGACTACAAATCCCAGCAATAATACAATATATACAGCGCAATGCAGAATAACACCAGCTACAGAGGACTACAAATCCTAGCAATAGTACATTATAGTATAATGTACTATTGCTACATTCCTCTATAGCTGCTGGTATTCTGCACTGCGCCGCTGTATAATGTACTATATTGCACACCACACTCTTTTTTTACTTCCACCGCGCCAAGCTTGCTCCCGTGATGGACTACAATCTCAATAGAAACTAGTAGTCCATCACTGGAGCCTTTTTTTTTTTTTATCCGATTAATTGAACTTAATAAATCGGCAAAATAATCGTTAGCTGCAGCCCTAATAAAATACATTAAATGAAATATAATCTAACAAAAATATTTTTTTTAAATCAACAGTCTGGCGACAGGGTCTCTTTAATGTCATCAGTATAACCTATGATACATATTAAATCAAATAAATCAGTAGTCAACCTACATTACAGCTGCCACTTTGGAAACTTGACTTCAGCAAATAAAATCTTGTAATAATGCAGATTTTACTGCAGTTGCTAAGAATTATTTGATGCACAAACAAACACAGTGGCTAACAAAGGTCATAGTAGGACTTTAAATGTTAACTTTTAAAAATGACTTCCAGGTTTCCTATAGTAACAATAAAAATCAGCATAGTGCTTTCAAATGCAAACAAAATTAAAAGTAAAACCCACAATTTACCTTAATGTAATGATTGCTCACTCAGGACTATAAAATTATTGACCATGTCCTAATAAAAAGGTAAACCACACACTGCTATTATACAGTTTGCATGAATTATCTACAGGCAGTCCCCGACATACGAACAACACGTACTTACGAACCGGGGTCCAATTGCGCGCGCCCCCCCCTCGAGATTAGTGCCGCTCCCGAGTCCCGATCCTTGCCTCTGCCACCCGCAGGTCCCGCATTTTAGTGACACAACTACATACTCAGTGCCACAGACTTTACTGCGGTTCATTGTAAAAAAACTTTGTACAATGAACTGCAGTAAAGTCGGTGACACTGAGTGACAGCTGTATGTACCGGCGGCTGCGCGGGGATCCGATGCACACAGGCGACTGTAACTGCCTGTCATTTAGTAGAGCTGTTAGCATAACAGTAGCAAATACGAGACTCTGTAGGCACCGCCAGGCAGCCACATCCTGCTGTTTGGGTCATCGTGAGGACCCTCTCCTGTGATCCCTCCCCTCCACTGGCTGCCAAGGATGCAGGAGAAGAGGTGCTGCAGCCTGCATGTGTTAGGTGAGGTTGGGGAGTGTATGGGTGATGGCTGGCTTGGGGGGATTGGGGGACTGTAGCTGGGCTGGTTCTATTCAGCATTGCTGTATAATGATAATACAGCAATGCTGAATACCACCAGCTATACAGGACTACAAGTCCCAGCAACATTATACAAAGCTGATGGTATTCTGCACTGTTGTATAAAGTATTGCTAGAATCTGTAGTCCTGTATAGCTGGTGGCAGGGGTGGAAAATGTACCTGTTCCGACTTGCATACAAATTCAACTTAAGAACAAACCTACAGTCCCTATCTTGTATGTAACCCGGGGACTGCCTGTACTGTATGTTGGAATAACTCTCTAGAACTTAGAGAATCAACCTCACCTCATAGCATTCACAGTAGTTTTTTAAACATCCAGAACGTTTACAGTTGCATCCTTTGCTGTGTCGCCTGTCAGATTCTCCTTCCTTTCCTTTCCCAATTTTTGGTTTGAAAGCTTCAGGATTTCTATCTAGACAAGCCTGGAAGCAAAGTGGAAGATGAAAAGAGGATGTAAAAGGCATGATCAATAAATATCTATACAACAAAGAAATAAAAATGGGGTGCAGTAAATCTAAAATATTTATAAGCAATGTTGCTGCCTTAATTACATACTTATAAGAGAACTATGGGGTAAGTGTTTTTCCCCATAGTTCCCCTAAGGGTCACGGGTGGATATAAACTAGCGCCCTCCCGTGACCCAAAGCTCAGTATATGGCGAGCTACAGCTCGCGGTATATTGAGACCGCTGCAGCCCGGACGGATCCCGACATTACTGTCGAGATCCACCCAGCTGCGTGAGTGACAGCTGGCTCTGCCTATCTAGAGGCAGAGCCAGCTGTACCCACCCCCATCCGTTCCTCCAGTCAGTGCTGGAGGATCGGTGCGGGGAGTAATCCCTGCGGGAAGCAGTGAGTGACAATCACGGCTCTCTGCAGGGACATGATCGAGAAGTGAGCGAGCGACGGTATGTGTTCGCTCACTTCCTGATCTATTGAGCCGACGTGTGACAGTTTAATTGTCACACGTCGGCTCGAAATGCGAGGATGAGTGATTTTCACTCATCTCATAGTCCTCCTTTAATTATCGGTTTGTGTTTTAAATCCATATAGATAGGGAAGAACTCAGACAATTTTTAAAACCGCACAAATGGTATTGTTCTCACCTTGATTGCTTTTTGTCGTTCGTTTTCATGTTCCAGGTTATTGTAGCAGTTTGTACAGTTGCAGTTGTTACAAAACTCTCCATTAGCAAAGCAGTCACAATAGCTAGAATATATGAAAACTAATTAAGAGACATTCTAAAAAAAATTTTATTGCACTTTATTCGCAAAAGGTCACAAGACCTACAATGCATGCTAAAAAAAAAACTAGTACAAAATGTGAAAATCATTTTATGCAGTACAGATGTGAAGTGACTGGTCATCATATGTGCTTTGAACAAAATATATCTTGTACATTTTACTGCATATCTATCACTATATTATTATTTGTATTGATTTAATTTCTTGCATTAGCAGACAACACATTATAACCAATATCTAACATTGTATCTACCATTAAAGACAGCATTGTATCTAGTACGCTGATATGTCATTCAAGTGTTTGAAAATCACCCCAATTATCTGTGTGGGGTCCTAAAGCAAATAAAGCAGTAAACACTTTTCTGGTGCGTTTATAAAAAAAAAGCTACTCACAGTTTTAGGCACAATGACTTTGTGCAATTACATGGCTTTCTTGGACGATTTGCTGATTCTGAAGAAATTATTCTATGAAGTTGAAAGACAAACGGTGAAAAATAATACACTTTTTTATTTTTTTGTTGGTTATACTTTTCAAACAAAATTGAGGCACCAAATCTACTAGTATGTGGTGTAAATGTTAAATTAATTAATCTTTGAAAGATATATAAATGAATTACACAATGGGGACAAAAAGGTCCCCAATTATTATTTGTCCACTCCCTCACATTAAATCTAATTGTCAATCACTGTGAGAGAACCTTTTCATTAATGTGTTTTATCCATTTATTTTTTTAAAAGCTACCATATGGGAATGAAGGTAGAAAAACTAAGATTTTTGTACCCACCATCAAATAATTTACTTGGAGCCCATTGAGGGACACAGGAAGTCATATACTCCCAGGTTATACTGCCACCTACATGAGGATTTGACAAAAATTGTAGGTCAGCCCAAGATAGCCCCTTGTTCTCCCACCATTCCTCAGTTTTCTAACAAAGCAGTACCAAGAGCATGATCAAGAAGGGATGGGCCTTGCTACTAAATATTCCACGGTCAACTGTTACCGGTATTATAACAAAGTGGAAGCAACTGGGAACAACAGCAACTCAGCCACTAAGTGGTAGGCAACGTAGAATGACATAGCGGGGTCAGCGCATGCTGAAGCGAACACAGAATCCCCAACTGTCTGCAGAGTGAATAGCTACAGACCTCCAAACTTCGTGTGGCCTTCAGATCGGCATAACAGTGCGTACAGAGCTACGTGGAATGGGTTTCCATGGCCGAGCAGCTGCACCCAAGCTTTACATCACAATGTAAAGTGCAAAATGCAAAGCATCGGATGCATTGGTGTAAAGCACCCCGCCACTGGACTCTGGAGAAGTAGAGAGGTGTTCTCTGGAGTGACGACTCACGCTTCTCTGTCTGGCAATTTGATGGACATGTCTGGGTTTGGCGGTTGCCAGGAGAACGGTACTTGCCTGACTGCATTGTGCCAAGTGTAAAGTTTGGTGGAGGGGGGATTTTGGAGTGGGGGTTTTTTTCAGGGGTTGGGCTTGGCCCCTTAGTTCCAGTGAAGGGAACTCTTAGGGCATCAGCATACCAAGACATTTTGGACAATTTTATGCTCTCAACTTTGTGGGAACAGTTTGGGGGTGGCCCTGTCCTGTTCCAACATGACTGCGCACAGTGCATAAAGCAAGGTCCATAAAGACCTGGATAAGCGAGTTTGGGGTGGAGGAACTTGACTGGCCTGCACAGAGTCCTGACCCGATCAACCCGATAGAACACCTTTGGAATGAATTAGAGCGGAGACTGTGAGCCCGGCCTTCTCGCCCAACATCAGTACCTGACCTTACAAATGCGCTTCTGGAAAAATGGTCAAACATTCCCATAGACACACTCCTAAACCTTGTGGACGCCTTTGCAGAAGAGTTGAAGCTGTTATAGCGGCAAAGGGTGGGGCAACTCAATATTGAACCCTACGGACTAAGACTCGGATGTCATTAAAGTTCATGTACGTGTAAAGGCAAGCGTCCCAATACTTTTGGCAACATAGTGTATTTCACAATGGACTCCAAAAAAAGGATTTTACAATGGGTACAAAAATCCTATTTTTTTCCTTATCCTTTGGAGGGACACACAGGAAGTCATATACTGTCAAAACATCAAAAAGGAGTCCACCTGCAGGTTGGGTACAGCAAACAAAAGGCTTACAGAATACGCACACAAAAACGACAGAACTGGGGGTTGTCTGTAGTTCAAAGAGCCACCTAAAAAGGACCTTACAGCCAAAGCTGGCATCGGATGAAGTTTTAACATCTACTTGGTAAAACTTGTATAATGTGAACCGAAGACCAGATGGCAGCCTAGCAAAATTGAACAACAGTTGCCTGTTGGCAAAGAGCTCAAAAGGGAACTTACAGATCTAGTTAAATACCAATTCTAGTAAAAAAGTTTCTTAAAAAGAAAGGGTGGCACCTAATCATTGAGACCACAAGCTTGAATAATGGTCTCTCTGAGCCACCAAGACATGGTGGAAATGAGAAGTTATTTCACCCTTATCCATCAGGAATATATATGTATAAAAAAAAGTGAGTTTCTCAAAAGGAAGCAGAGGCTTCGAGACAAGCTCTTGCAGCCAGAACTACAACTAGGCAATGAATGCAAATCTTCTGATTAAATGGAACCAGACAGAGGGATGGAAGAACAATGTCCAGGTTGAGGATAAAGGCCAAAACTACCTTAGCAAATTCTGGGCCTCTACACTACCTTGTCCTTGGGCAAGACTAGAAAATGTTCTTTCCAGGATGAGGCCACCAGCTCAGATATTCAACTCACCGAGGTGATGGCAACAAGAAAATCTACCTTGTGGGTGAAAGTGGAAAAGGAAATATCACTAATGGGATCAATGGGCAGAGAGAATATCTTCAGTTGTGACATGCCATCATAGCACGAGTCAAGCCTTTTGTTTAAGCTTTTTTGATAACCAAGGTGGCTCAGTCAAATGTGAAAAAATGACTTAATTATAAGGATTTATGATGCCTTATTGACTGGTCAGATCTCTAAGCAAACGTTGCCGTGTTGGGATAATACCCCAAAGGTATCTCTGTCACCTACAAAGAGATTGACGCAATTATTTATTTTACATGGGGTATATTATACTGCCCAAAAATTATTCTGCGTGTAAAGGAGGTATTCAGGGGCATGTCCTAGATGTCAGGGGGAACCTAGGAATCAGACTCTTATGCTGTGGAAATGCCCCAAACTTTTTCGCTACTGGGAGTTGCGACTTCAATTAATAATGCACACCATGCAGACATACCTCTAGACCCTACGGTTTGTTTGTTGAACTTTGTTAAAGAAAACAATATTCCTCCAGAGGTCTGTTCCAAATAATGCGGCTTATTTTGGTGGCGAGAAAGTTGATAACTTCAAAATGGTTACCCCCAACCAGCCTACTTTGGAGGAATGGTGTACTGAAGTTAAACTTATGCTACCAAAGGAAAAGTTGGTTTATCATCATAGGGATTGCCCACAGAGGCACTCAAAGTTGTGGGACCTGTGGATGATGGTACCTGGCTCTAGTTATGAGCCACCTGCTCTAGTTATGAGCCATCTACTTTGCTAACTTGCTGTTCTTTTAAATTGATATGTGGTGGTTCTCTATTTTGCTCTATTTCCTATGCATACTGTGTATGCTGTACTATATTCACAGGGGTATGGACAGTACTTTATTAATGTGGTTGGCTTGATTTGGTTTCCTTCTGTTTATTTGGTCGTACCATCACTACTACCCTGTTTTGTAGTTTCTTGCTAAATTTCATTGACTGCCTCCATAGTTCTATGTATTTTATGGTTATACTACTGGATGATGGTACCTCCCACCGTTCTCCTTTGAATTTTGCCCAATTTATGATGGAAGTAGAAAAAGTTACTGTATTTTGGAGGATGATGTAATTGGTACGTTTCTTCTTTATCTGTGTTTGTAGTCTTTTTTACAAACAAAAACTTTAATAAAAATAAGAATAAGAAAAAAAAGAAAGATAAATGGCAGGAAAAAGAGCATGTTTGCCACTTAACTTAGCAGATGATGTCAGCGCTCTATCCCTCAGCGTTAAACCCTTTTGCGTTAAAATCGATGGTAAGGAGGGAAATTTAAAGCCAACTGGGTGTCCAAATAATGAGGTAGCGTCCAGTGCTCAGCCCAAAGTGAACCTTCAGAGACAGTTTGCCAGTGTTGAATCCCCCCATAGGCTGTAGTTTAACGTGACAGTATAAGACTTCTTGTGTCCCTCAATGGACAAGAAAGAAAATATTTTCCAATTTGGGCCTTCCTCCCACATATACTGAAATGGATCTGTATTAAAGTTATACAGATAAACTATAAAGAGCTCTATCTAGCATCATGTGTCATTGTCACCAGGGAACTGCAGTTCTTGAAGTCGCTATTTGCAGATTAAAATAAATCAATCCTGGCTTTGTGACTCTACAAACTATACCAACATAAATGCAGGCACCTTTAAGTGCTTTACATAACTGTTAGCAATTTAGCAAGTTTAATGTGGATACAGGTTCACTTTCAGTATATGCTTTTTCAGTAATAAGTAAATAAATATTTACATAAACATACTATTGTACACTGAGTGGCCAGATTATTATGACCACCCTATCAGTACTTCGTTGGGCCACGAGATGACTTTGTTGGGCCGCCACGTGACTCCACAAGATGTTGAAAGGTTATGCGAGGAATCTGACATTGCACTGTTGCCCTTCTGTTGTCTTGTACCAGTCTTGCCACTCTCCGTTCTGCCCTAACATTGACTAGTCGCTGACGGCCACAATTCGCACGCTCAGACCCAGATTTTCGTCTGACAGTCCAGTCTTTAAACACTTTAACAACAGCTGCTCTTGAACATTTAACGAATTCTGCTGTTTTGCTGATACTCGCTCCATGGCTCCGAGCGCCAACAATCATCCCACGTTCAAAGGCTGTTAAATCGCGTTGTTTACCCGTATCTTCAGAAAAAATTACTTCTACTGTAGTGGGAAACAACCTGCTTCCCTATTTATAATAGTCTGGCCCTCTAGCAACTTCAGCGCGAAATTATAGCTAATTTGCCTACAAACGTCAGGTGGTCATAATAATCTGGCCACTCAGTGTATATATGCTATTTATTTTATAATGTACATATTTACTTTTAGATCCAATTCTTTACAATACATCGATTTAAAAATTACAAAACAAAAATTATATTCACCCATTTAGTGGTCCCCGAGGCTGATTCTGTGAACTCTGAGTCCCAGATAATCCTGCATTGCTTGCTATGGAAACATATGAAGACTGCTGCAACTGTGCAAAGGAGAGGGGAAAAAAAAAGTTAACTGATGTTCACAACAACGTTTCAAAATCCACACTTGACAGGTTAGTAAACTATGCAGCTTAGCTTTATAAACTGACTAACACTGGTCAGTAAAAACTCAAACATGTTATACCAAACCTCTGCTCAAAATAAAACAAACAAAAAAAAACCAAAAAGATGAGAAATTCGACTTTGACTCTTTACAATAAATAATTATGTATAACTGGTGTTTGTAACTTCTGCAAATGGTTTTTTTTTTACCACACACTGTTAGAATTTTGGCGGATACACTGGAATTGGCCAAAATCCTTACAGTGGGTGGCGGACCTGCCGCCTCAAGAAAAGTCAATCACTGAATCAACTTGTCAAAGACACTGGGCTAAACATTTTCAGCAGTGACTGCAGCCATTCCGCTGTCAGACAACAATAGAGTGAAAGGAGAAAATGGTTAGATTTTTTTTTTTTCCATTTGGCATGCGCTCAGGTTTCGAATGCTGCCTATAACCCTAAGGAGATTCCCTCTCTCTTCCTGTTGACATCCTGTGACTGGCAAAAGTAGTGAGAGGAAATATCCCCAATGGGCGCAAAGAAATCAATAAGAAAACAAGTTCTAACCCTTCCCCATTCTGTCCAAAACAAAGGGGGGGGGGGGGGGGGGGGGGGGGTGATGTGTGGGGAGGAGGGTGCAGGCAATGGTGATCTATATTCCCTGGATCAACAATCTCTGATGCTTAATATACCTATAATAACTCAATATCCAGTAATATTCTGTGCATTTAGGAATACATCCAGATTTTTTTTTTTTAAACAATTAACTGAGCTAGCTAGAACTAACTCCTGGGGGAGTCTATTCCATTGTCCATTCATTAATACCTAGCAAAAATAAAGCTGTTGTAAAACTGCCTTAAAACCAATTATTCATAATGTTTATGATCTGTAAATTAACAAAAGTTTTAATTTTGAAAATAATATTTAACTAAATCTAGGTATGTTTGTGGGGGAACTAACACTTTAACAACAGCTGCTCTTGAACATTTAACGAATTCTGCTGTTTTGCTGATACTCGCTCCATGGCTCCGAGCGCCAACAATCATCCCACGTTCAAAGGCTGTTAAATCGCGTTGTTTACCCGTATCTTCAGAAAAAATCACTTCTACTGTAGTGGGAAACAACCTGCTTCCCTATTTATAATAGTCTGGCCCTCTAGCAACTTCAGCGCGAAATTATAGCTAATTTGCCTACAAACGTCAGGTGGTCATAATAATCTGGCCACTCAGTGTATATATGCTATTTATTTTATAATGTACATATTTACTTTTAGATCCAATTCTTTACAATACATCGATTTAAAAATTACAAAACAAAAATTATATTCACCCATTTAGTGGTCCCCGAGGCTGATTCTGTGAACTCTGAGTCCCAGATAATCCTGCATTGCTTGCTATGGAAACATATGAAGACTGCTGCAACTGTGCAAAGGAGAGGGGAAAAAAAAAGTTAACTGATGTTCACAACAACGTTTCAAAATCCACACTTGACAGGTTAGTAAACTATGCAGCTTAGCTTTATAAACTGACTAACACTGGTCAGTAAAAACTCAAACATGTTATACCAAACCTCTGCTCAAAATAAAACAAACAAAAAAAAACCAAAAAGATGAGAAATTCGACTTTGACTCTTTACAATAAATAATTATGTATAACTGGTGTTTGTAACTTCTGCAAATGGTTTTTTTTTTACCACACACTGTTAGAATTTTGGCGGATACACTGGAATTGGCCAAAATCCTTACAGTGGGTGGCGGACCTGCCGCCTCAAGAAAAGTCAATCACTGAATCAACTTGTCAAAGACACTGGGCTAAACATTTTCAGCAGTGACTGCAGCCATTCCGCTGTCAGACAACAATAGAGTGAAAGGAGAAAATGGTTAGATTTTTTTTTTTTCCATTTGGCATGCGCTCAGGTTTCGAATGCTGCCTATAACCCTAAGGAGATTCCCTCTCTCTTCCTGTTGACATCCTGTGACTGGCAAAAGTAGTCAGAGGAAATATCCCCACTGGGCGCAAAGAAGTGTAACTATTTCCTTTACCCTCCCCCCACAGTTTATATATTTCTACCTATTACTGTACTCATCACCACCTGCTCATTCTGAATACACATGCCAGGGTTACCTCCAGGACACTGGGGCATGTTCACCCGTATAAAACTCCCTCTCTTCTGACTTCTCTCACACTTCTGCTTCTCCTGACTTCAGGGGATATCTCTCCCAGTCCTGGCCCTCTCTTTTCTAATACTCACCCTCCAAACCAGCACTGCCTTTCCCCTGGCAGCAGCTGTAATCCGCGCACCCCGATATCTATTCCCCTGCTTCCTAGAACCCGTCCTTCTTTCTCATGTGCCCTCTGGAATGCCCGCTCTGTCTGTAACAAACTCACCGCTGTGCATGATCTTATCTCTAATTCCTTTAACATGCTAGCAGTTACTGAAACCTGGCTTCAGGAATCCGACTCTGCCAACTCTGCCTACCCTGCTGCCCTCTCCCATGGTGGCCTCCAATGGACGCACTCACCCAGACCCAATGGACGGAAAGCAGGTAGAGTGGGAAACCTATCCCTGCAATGCACAGAGAAGTAGATACCCCCAGAATGGTTGAGAGGTTTGGGTCACCCATAGCAGCAGGACAGTCCCCTCTGTGTGACGGTATTACCGTTAGGCCCAAAGTGTATAGCAAGGCCTCAGGTAGTCACAAACTCAGGCAGCAGGTGCTGATGAGGGTCAGACAGCTGGAGATGTCCAGGTCACTGTAGGAACAGGCCAGAAGTCGGAGTTTCACATGGTGCTTTGCAAAGCAGGAGTAGGAGCAGGGTTTTTACCATTATACAGGATTGCACAGCACTTTACAAAGTGAAGGGAGACAGTACAGTTGCAATACAATTCAATACAGGAGTGTTAGGAGGGCCCAGCTTGCAAGAGCTTACAATCTAGAAGAAGGGGTAAGCAATATAAAAGGCATTGTGAGGCATGAGCTGTTGGAAGAAGTAAAAGGTACAGTTACTATGTGGAGGTAGGCTAGGTAGGTAGCTACAGTTACTATGTGGAGGTAGGCTAGGTAGGTAGCTACGGTTACTATGTGGAGGTAGGCTAGGCTTCCCTTAAGTGAGCAGGGTGATGATTTCTCTATGCTGACTAGTGGAAAAGAGAGTTTAGAGCGCACACTCGACACTCCACCCAGCAGATGATGTCAGCGCTCAGCCCTCATTATTAAACCCTTTCTGCAGTGAAACCCATGGTAGTGGGAAATTTAAAAGGCACCCAATCGGTCTACTCAACAGAGTGAGTCTCCATTAAGGCATTGACATAGCTCTGGGCATGCAAAGTGCTCTGTGGCAAACGTTAATCAATACATGAGGTCTAGAAAGCTCCACAAGCATAACCCAGTGCACAGAGGTCACACTCCAGGCTAACCCCCGCAACATCTAGTCCCATTGGGTCTGGATACAGTACTCTAAAGCCAAGTTGAGGAATGGCTGATCTGGATAATGGCCATGTAGAGATCAGCTTAGGCAGCGATGTAGTGAGAAATCTTTGTTGAAATCAATAGGAGGAAGACATTTTTCTCAGCAGGCCTGAAGAAAAGGCGTCCTTCTTCCTAAGTTACTAGCACAAAAACTGAGGCATGCTGGACAGAGGAGTTTATCCTGAGGCTGATCTACAATATTTTGTTTGCCAGTGTCCAATCCTCCTCTAGGTGGCAGTATAACCTGACAGTATCTAATTAATGGGGTCCCTCAATGAGCAAAAAGGAAAAACAGTTTTTGCTGGAGTAAGGCTCCAATTATTTTAATTAGACTACATGGGAAGTTTGAAGAGTGGAAATGAAAACCCCTAGGTCACAAAATGTGTTTTAGGCTACCAGTGACTAGAGTGCTTCCCAAAGAAAAAACAATATACTCAATGGCAGGGTACAAATAAATAAGCTATGCCCCTTATGTATTATCTAGGGATGCACCGATACCGATACTGGTATCGATATCGGTGCCGATACCGAGTATTTGGGCGAGTACTCGTACTCGCCCAAATGCTCCAATGCCTAGTCAATAATTCCTATATCAGGAAGCCGGGCAGCGTGTCATTACATGCTGTCCGTTTTCCTGATTGGCCGAGAAGCGGCTCCATGCTCTCTCATCAATTGTGATGAGAGAGCATGGAGCCGACTTCCCGGCCAATCAGGAAGCCGGGCGCCGTGTAATGACGCAGCGCCCGGCATTCTGATTGGCCAGGAAGCCGGCTTCATGCTCCCTCATCATCTCATGACGAGGGAGCATGGAGCCGGCCTACCGGCCAAATCAGAAAGCTGGGTGCCACGTCATTACACGGCGCCCGGCTTCTATGATTGGCCAGCAATGCGGCTGTGGCTGGGTACCGGAGGAAGGCCGCTGCTGGCTGGAGGCCCCGGGGGTGACAGGCTGGACATGCCGAGGTGAGAGGGGACAGAGATCCGCACTGCAGAGACATGCTGGATCTTATTATTATGGGGATTCGTATGGGACGGCTTTCTTGTTAATCAGGAAGCCGGGTGGCGAGTCTTTACACGCTGCCCGGCTAATCAGGAAGCCAGGTGGAGAGTCATTAATTACACGCCACCTGGCTTCCTGAATGGGACTTCCGGTACTCGGTAATTAGTATCGGCGAGTACTGAAAAAAAGTATCGGTACTCGGTACCAAAATACCGGTATCGGTGCATCCCTAGTATTATCATGCTAAATTTTAAAGTATAAATGCAGTGTCACTTTACATTATTGATCTGAAGTAGAATTCCATCCACAAGGTGTGCCTTCTATTTTTTTTTTTTTTTTTTCTGGTGGCAACAAGGAACAAGAAAATCTCCAACAGGGAAACAGACAGCAATAAATCCTAACAGAGCTTGCAATTTGCTTATATAATGGGAGTATAAAAAAAAATAATTTAGTAGAAAGAAACAGGTTATTACTACCATTGTCCAAGTGATACCTATTCCCCTCATTTTCTTTTAATATATGTACCCAATTTCTTATCCTGGTGTTATATGGGCAGAAGGAGAGAGGAAATTTCCAAATGGAGGAAGAATAGTAGGCCTTAGATGCAGACAAAGTACTTATGAGGAAAGTTTTGAAGGATGACTGTCTAGCACCTAAAGTCCCACCAAAATATCCTCCAGAAGCTCTAGATGCACCCAGGATGACTACCTATCACCTATAGTCCCACCAAGATATCCTCTTGAAGCTCTAGATACACCGAATTTCTTCCTGCTAATGAAAAAATTAGACAAAGCTAAAACTAAGCTAAAGTTAATGAATGCTCCTGAATTTCTTGAGGATCATTAATTCAGTTCACGGAATACACATACTAATTTCCAAGAGATGTGTGGTTTGTTTTTTAATCTTACAAGATTACTCTACAATAGGATTGCATTTTCCATGGATAGTGGGGTACAGTGCTGTGGCCCAGATTGGCAGAGGTTGAAGAGATTACTATGTAATCACTAACCTGAGTAACATACTGAGCAGGTAGGACAGCATAGCCAACGTTTCCAGTTCCTGGAGCAGGCGTCAGAACAGTACCTGGAGGAAGATTAGTGAGGTTAGGCTGAATCTGTGCCAATGGTGTAGCAGGCATGAGCAGTCGCTGCTGTGGTTGGCTGGTGGTCACGATCTGTGTAGCTGCATTTAATGGCTTTGGGGCCACCTGAAATGAGAAAGACGCTAGTAAGCACATATATAGCACAGGTAGAATATTGATGTAAACGTAATTAAATTATTTGTCAAAACGTTTAACCTGCTCCCGATAAAGGTATATTTGTAAATAACCTCTCACATGGACAAGTGCACGTATCATGTTTAAATATATTCACCGTATTGGTATAGTGTAAGTGTTACATTGTTAGGTTGTAAAAAATTTAATTTTTGTAATTAACGTAAAATCAATTTTTTTTAGAGTCCATTGGGGGGGGGGCACAGTAATTCAGATTGTACTGCCACTTGCAGCAGGTTGGGATATTGGAAAACAAAAAAGTTGTAAGCCACCCCCCCATATAACCACTCCTCTACCCAGCATTCTTCACTTTTGTGAGCAAGCAGCACACAAGAACATTTAAACAAGGGGAGTATGCCAAAGAGCAGTGGAGGCTAGAGGATCAACCTTTTGCTCAAACTAGGGCAGCAGAGTTGAAACCCTAGGATAAGTGGTCCCCAAAGGGAACTGTAGACAAAATAAGTCCACAAGAGAAGACCATCTGGTCTACAAATGAAAGGCCCAAGCCTTACACTTACAACAGTTGGAATCAGGGCGGGAAATAACTAGAATAGGAATGAGGTTGCCTAGGCAGAAAACCCATCCACATGAGATATCCAAAGAAAAGAAGCTTCACAGTTTAATATCCAAAACGATAGCAAAAAGACGTCTGACGCTGGTAACAGCCCAGTGGTGCTAGCCCTGAAGTGATCCTGACTGACTTGGGATGTATCCATACAAGGAAAGGCCAGGGTGAAAGTATACTAAAATAAGCTCTGGTCACCTCCATACTAAAAAAGAACCGAAGGACGCAGGACCCCACCAGTCAAAAAAAAAACATCAGACTAATTTCCTTGCTCCTGTTTACGTTTAAACCTTCTTCAACTCCTAGTCCAATCTGGCTTTCTCCCGCAACACATTACAGGAAATTCTTTACTAAAACTAATGACTTGCTAACTGCTAAAACCAATCCAACGACCACTACTCCATACTTATGCTCTAAGCCCCCATTCACACCTAGGCGTATTGTAATATGCACGTCTGTCGCGCGTTTTTTTTACCGCGATTCGCGGTAAAAAAGTTGCGACCGTCGCGCGATTCCAAAGGCTACTTGGCTGTATCCCAATGGAAAACGCCCTACAAAAACGGCCCAAAGTAGTCCCGGGACCTTTTCAGGCGTGGGCTGTTTTGTAGGGCGTTAGGGACGGGCGGAAATACGGCAAGGTGGGAACGAGGGCATTGACTACAATGCAATTTATATTTTTGACCGTTTTGTAGAGCGTTCGTCGAGCGTAGAACGCCCTACAAAACGGTCAGGTGTGAACGAGGCCTTAGGCTTTCTGCTTCCTTTGACACAATCAATCACATGCTCTTCAAAAAAACAAAGAAAAAACAAACAAATTCACTATCTTGGCCTCAAAGACACTGCTCTCTCATGGTTCTCCAACAATCTTCCTCAAGCCCCTTCTATTCTCCATTTTTACCTCCTCCCTCGGTTAGTTGATAACCTCCTATGGCTCCCAATACCACCTCTATTCTGATGAAACCCAAATCTATCTCTTTACTCACCCCTTTTGCTTCCTCATGCATCCCTAATTCACTCACCAACAAAAATGTCAAACTCAATCTGTCCAAATCTGAGCTAACTATTTCCTACTCCGTGTTTCCCTCGTCCAACTTCTCCATCTTGACCAACAGCACAAAGATCAACCCCTACCCACAGACCTGGATTCTAGGTGTAATCCTGTATTCTGAAAACTCATTTAAGACCCACTGTCACTATCCAAATCTTGCTGCCTTAACCACCTCCACATTTCCAAAATTCGCCCCTTCTTAACAAATGACACCACAAAGCTTCTAATGCATGCCCTTGTTATCTCTTGCCTTCACTATTGCAAAGCTAGCAAAAAAATATATATATATATATTTTGTTTTGGCAGAGTTGAAACAAAAAAAGGTATGCTGGGTAAAGGAGCGGTTATACAGTGGCTGGCTTACAACTTCTTTGTTTGACAGTGTCCTAACCGCCTGTAGGCAACCGTAGAACCCAACTGTTTGAGTTTCTGCGTCCCTCAATGGACGATGAAGAAAAGACATGTCCATTGAGGTTAAACAACGGCAAAAATAAATACTGTAAATTAAAAATCTGCATTCTCAGAACTTTAAAATGTACAGATACACCAGAGGAAGGAAAGAAAAAACTTTTGTTTTTTTCAACAATCTACAGAGACAGCAAAAACTAGCTCATGCGAAGTCTTATTTCACAGCTCCATCTGTAAAGAACCCTTTCTGTATGCAGAGGTTAAACCTCTTTATGCTTTCATTATTTTCAATAACCTTAAAGTGGTCAAACTTTCCACCAAGTTAACAATATGGACCATTTGTGTATTTATACAAGGTGATCATATTCTTCCATAAATGCCTCATGTCTACTGAAAATAATTTCAGTTAATATTTCCTCACAACTGAGGTCCTCCATATCTCCTATTAATTTAACTGCCCTCCACTGCACACTCTCACTACAAGTTGGACGTGAATATAGACTATAGGTCTCCCTAGGCTGTAGATTATAGGCCTACAACTCTACCTCCTCCTCTCTTCCTCTTTCCGTGGCGGTCCCCCAAGGTTCTATCCTTGGGATCCTTCTATTCTCTGTCTACACCTCCTCCCTTGGTCAGTTGATAACCTCCCATGGCTTCTAGTACCATCTCTATGCTGACAGCACCCAAATCTATCTCTCCACTCCTCAGCTCACCCCCCGTCTCCTCACATATCACTAATCTACTCACAGACATATAAACATAGATGTTAAACCACTTCTTCAAACTCAATCTGTCCAAAACTGAGCGTATAATATTTTCTCCTCTACGTGTTCCCTCCCCTGACTCCTCCATCACATTCAACAGCACAACGATTAACCCCTCCCATCAAGCCAGCGTGCTCAGAGTAATCCATGATTCTGAGCTCTCCTTTCAGCCCCACATCCAATCACTATTTAAATCTTGCCGACTCAAGCTCCATAACATTTCCAAAATACGCCCCTTTTTAACAAACAAAACCACAAAGCTTCTAATTCACTCCCTTATAATCTCTCGCCTCGACTACTGTAACTCCCTCCTTGTTGGCCTACCACTAAACAGGCTATCCCCCCTTCAGTCTATCATGAATGCTGCCGCCAGACTCATCCACCTCACCAACCGTTCAGTGTCTGCCGCCCCTCTCTGCCAATCTCTCCACTGGCTAATTGCCCAACAAATACAATTCAAACTGCTACCAACTACAAAGTCATTCACAACTCTACCCCCGACTACATGACCAACCTCATCTCAAAATATCACCCAAACTGTCCTCTCAAGACCACCTCCTCCAATGCTCGCCTCCAGGACTTCTCCAGAGTGTCTCCTATCCTCTGGAACTCCCTACCCCAGTCTGTCAACTTACCTCCCACTCTGCCCACCTTTAGGCGATCCTTGAAAATGCATCTCTTCAGGGAAGCCTATCCCACCTTCTTTTACTTCTTCCACTAACTCAATCTAAACAGTTATTACCTTTTGTTATCACTTGCCCCTCCTACCAGATTGTAAGCTCTCACATGCAGGGCCCTCCTAACCCTATTGTACTGAAATTGTATTTTAACTGAATTATCTCCCTACATTTTGTAAAGTGCTGCGCAAACTTTTGGCGCAATATAAATCCTGTATAATAACAACAGGTTCACATTATGGGTGATGTTAGTTTGCAGCATCTAACAAGCTTTGTAGCCAGTCATCAAAAAAAAAAAAAAAACCACGTTCTTTTCAATTCTTCTTACTCAACACTTAAAGTCAACTTTACCCAACTATTATGTCAGTTTTATGCATGTACCTGGGAGCCAATTCATCTGTCAACTATTTCTCAGAGATTCAAATGTCAAGAAAAAATGCACTCACTTGTTTGACAGCCTGTGCTGGAACTATAGGAACAGACATCCGCACTTGTGTAGCATTTACCACCACTGGTTTAGCTGGAAAGTAAAAGACATTACTCGCGTTACTTTACTATCCAGATATTGAAAAAAACCCAGCATGGTAATCATGTGATATATTCTGCATGGAAGAGAAGCAGCCACATACACGTAGGATAGATACAAAAAAACAAACAAACATACCATGCTGAAGAGGCTGGGAGCTGGTGCTCGGGTTCTGGCCAAGTGTGACGCTGCTTGCTGTTGATGCAGTCACAAGCCGTACATAATGAAACTTGCTTCCAGGGACTTGAATCTGCTGCACATTTGGAGCTGCTGCAAGTGGGATGATTGTTTTGAATTGGGGTGTTGTATTAACACCACTAACTGTTATTGTCTGAACTGTTGGTTTTACAGTCTGAAGAAAGAAAAATAGACAAATTGCTTCTAATTTAATATCAGCTTTTTATGTATAATGCTTTTGGGGGGTAAAAAAGGGATTTTCATATAAACAATATTGTAGTGATACAAACCATTGTTAAATATAATATACTAAACACCAACAGCTTCAATGTAAATATTTGGGAATTGTGAGTGTTTTAATAAACACTGGAGATGTTTACCAATATGAATAGACCTAAGGCTGGGTTCACACCTGGGCGTTTGCTATATGTGCGTTATGTGCGTTTTTGCCCTTGCGTTTGTAGTGCGTTTTTCTGTCCAATGAAACGCGTGTTTGACGCGCGTTTTTTAACTTCCCTGGCGGTATGATTATTATTTTTTTCCTTTTTTGCTCTGTTTTTCGTTTTTTACTTTTAAACTTCCCGCCGGTTTCGCCCCCCTGCGACGCGGACGATCACAAGGGACGGAACCCGGAAGCGGCCGGAGGACACAGCGGGGATCGCGGATAAGGTAAGAGACGCTACGCTGTATTCCCGAGTGTGGCTCGGGGGTACCGCTTATGGTACAGAAAATTAACCCCAAGCCACACTCGGGAATACCGCTAGGGAGGTAAAACAATGGAAACGAGCTGAAATCAGCCCCATCGCGCAAAAAAGAGGCTCAAGTACTTTTTCGCGCGTAGGGCATTTTTTAGCGTGACAAAACGGGCTGAAATACGCCCAGGTGGGAACCATGTCCATAGCAATTAATAGGATTTCACGTCTTGAGCGTTTTTCAGCG
This sequence comes from Nanorana parkeri, assembly GCF_000935625.1. Classification (NCBI taxonomy): domain Eukaryota; kingdom Metazoa; phylum Chordata; class Amphibia; order Anura; family Dicroglossidae; genus Nanorana; species Nanorana parkeri. The sequence goes on along the minus strand of NW_017307913.1, from coordinate 68,069 downwards.
CTTCGAACAGCGCTGAAAAACGGGCAGGTGTGAACCCAGCCTAAGGGTCCCATATATAAAACAGTAGTATGGACTTACTGCTACTCAAAAAAACTAAACTCACATTTATTAAGCACAGTTGGTGCTCTGTAAATTTGCTTAGGGACTCTGAGGGCTTGTTCACACCAAGCGCGTTCCAGGAGCAGAGCAGTTATAGACCGGATCAAAACTGCGTCCAATGTATTCCAATAGTATTTTGGGCTCTGGTTCACACTGCAGCGTTCAGTTCCAGAGCATGTAAAAAAAAAAACTGCAGCAAGTCCTTTTTTACCTGCTCTGGAACGTGTGCAAACGCCATGGAACGCACTGAAAACCCATTCTAAACGAAAAAAATATATTTTGTTTACCAAAAACGGCCCGGAACGCATCAAAAACACGACAAAAAAACGCAGTATAAACACACTGCACTGGGTGTGCAGAAACTCATGCAGATCTGGTCTGCATTTGGTGTGAACAAGCCCGGAAGTAAACGCATTACAATTAAAATGGACAAAAAAAAAAGCATCAGGTAGAGAGACCTATGACACAAGACAGGCTTCAAACTGCAGAATGCATTTTATAAATGTAGGCTGTGGTATAGGTTTGTTGAGTACAGTGGAGAGCGGATAGCTATATAAATAGAATGCCTAGTATACTATGTTTGTAAAAGGGATCATAGGGAAAAGATTTATATGCTTTTAGTGCTTCTGTGCTCACCACAGAAACCAATATTTCCATCGACATGAAAAAATGTAATGGATAAAGTTTTACTCTGCTATGAAAATACAAGACAACACAATGCAACATGGCAGGGTTTATAAACCCAATGCTAGCATCACCATATACGTGTGTCAACTGGACCTTTTTTTATACAGTTCAGCAAATTATCTATTTAAGCAATGTTCCAAAGGCTACTGAAGATAGTTATAGCTGCAACGACTGGAAATATAAAAGCTCATCAGCTATTTATATTCTACAACTTTCAAACCAGATAGTAGGCATTGACTGAATAATCATTTGGAGTTTTAAAACTCACTGCTGGATTATTGATCTCTGCCACCTTTTGCTTTTTTATTTTTAAGGCCGATCTATTACTTTAAGGGGGTTAAAATAGGGCTGCCGCCTAAAAAAAAAAAAAAAAGATTAAAAAGAGGGCATTTTTTACTTTTTTCTGATCTCTTCAGCTAGGTCCAATGACATCATGGGTCTTCTTTGCCCTATTCTTCCTCCAGCAGAGGGTTGATCCTAAATGCTGCAGAGATTGGTCCCTTGTAAGCCTTGGTAAAGATGTCACCAGCACACCATATTGAAATGAAGAACACGTCTTTTTATTGACGCTTCATGTCAAAACAAATAGCAACGTTTCAGGGCCACACAGGGTCCCCTTCATCAGGCTTGAAATGATGATAAGCCCTTGGCTCCCAGAAATGGGTTGAATGATGCTGGGTGTCATTCAACCAGGAAGAGTATCGGCAGCTGGGAGTCAGAGCAGTCATTCTGCAGGGGACAACGCTGGCGATTTGGTGAGTATTGCTGTAGTAGGAGTGGCTTTTTATTTTTTGGGGCTGCCAGGGACTGAATAAAAAAAATAAAAACACTTTGCCCAAGCTGGAGTTGGATTTTTAAAATTGTAAAGATATAGTAAACATTTTTAAAAGCAGAAACAGCACCATAAAAAAGGGCTTAGCACATACATACTAGAGATGCACAGATATCAGTGCCGATACCTGGCATTTTCGCGAGAACTACCTGGGCCCTGGTGCTCCACCACTGTCCTGAAATCAATAGTCTGTAGTTTTAGAGAAATTGTCACATGGCACTAAACAACAATTTCAGTACTTGGTATCTGTGAGTACTTGGACAAGTATTGGTACTTGGTCTGGAAAAATGGTATTGGTATATCCCTAATTTTATATCTATATAGATATCTAGAGGTCTATATAGATATCTATATATAAAAACACATCCTTCATTAAAACAGAGATGCACAAATCCCAGGAGCCCCGAAGCCAATGTTCCTTAAAAATTACAGCTGCCTCTTAACTTTTGAGTATTTCTCTAGTCTTGGAGCTGAAAAAGTATCTGTACTTGGTATCTGAACATCCCTAAAATATATACACATGTGCAAGTGTACACCAAGATTTGTTTTTTTTCCCCATTACAAAACCCCAAAGAGAAGTCCTCTTAACTGGCTAGTAGAGTTGAATTTGAGGGACTTCTCACTTCTCAGCATTCTCTCCAGGGCTTATCAGAACACGAAAGATATAAATAAGGTACAGCTGAAATACACAGTGAGGAAAATCAATCTATAACCACTTTCGACTGTATTAAGTGTACAAACACATTATAAATCTCACATTGAAGTGTTGAACCAATAATAAAATCAGTCACTTATTTCTGGTCTCTGGATCTTTTTACGCTCAATTAAAAAAAAAAAAGGAAACTTTAGAATAGTTCACTGACCAAAGAAAAGCCAAATTGATTACCTGAGCAATTGTGCTATTAGTAATAGCCTTTGCAGGAGAAGAGGAAGTGGATGTCTGAACACTCAGAAGCTGCTGACCAAGAGCCATACTTATGGGCACACCAACTGTCTTCTGAGGAGAGCTGGAGGGCTGAGATGCAACCGATACCACAGTGACCTGAGGAAGTAATATAATGACAGATTTAACAAGGTGGGACACTTCACAACTCCTGGTTTTATACAGACCATGTTTTACATAACATCTGAGAGCCTACCAATTTAGAAATAACTTTATCACTACTTATAATACCATATAATAGTATATTTAGTTCAAAACAAACTGGTTTCTTTTGGTGGAATTGCCTTACAGAAAAAACTTTTGTATGCATTTTAAAAGCAAAAATACACATATAAAACACAAATATATGCACATAAATATACACAAATAAAATGGACTATGCTTGTTGAGACATTTAAACTAACTCTAAACTCATATAAAAAGTGACTAAAGTGATATTAAATTAGTATCTATTATTCCAATCCTCAATATGCAAACAATGTGAAAATATGCAAAACAATATTAAGCAAACCAAAATAATAATGTATCTTGCATCAATCTATAAACTCTCTGCTACATAATTGTCCATCTTATCAAAGTGTTAATAATAAAACGACGTGATATTCCTCCTTTTGTGGTTAAAAACACTCCAGCACCAATTAAACAGATGTATAAATGTCCATCTTATCAGACATAATGGTAAACAGTGATGTTCCTCCTTCGGTGACTAAAAACACTTGAAACATCAGCCAAGATATTCCAATAAGTGCTCTGTGTGTGCGTGATTCTCACTCTGTGCTCCCGAGTGAGAATTTTTTTTTGGAGGTGCATGGCTGTCATTCTTTTCCTTCCTTGACTATCTGGTGTTCATATAAGGTATCCCATCACATGAAGTGCATATCCTTGTTTCAGGTCAGGGATTCCCCAAGTAGGCAAAGAGTAAGGATGACAGCCCTGTAAACTACAATACAAAATGTTTCTACAGGTTCACTTTATTGCTGACCCCACCACTAGACATACTTACCTTTATTCCTCAGTAGCTCCACTGGAATGCAGCTAGCAAGCAAGAGTTAGTCAAGTGTAAAGGTGCCCATACACTGTACGATCATCGTACGAGAATCGCGGGAAATCCGCAATCGTACGATAATCGTACAGTGTATGGAAGGCGTACGACCGTTTCTACTGTGCGGTCGGATGTCTTCCGTCGAACATGCAGGCTTGAAAACCCGCCGAGAATCGTACGATTCTCGGCAAGTTAGTGGCCTGCTTGTTCGACAACTGCCGAACGGGCCGGTGTGCGCACGCGCACACTGCCCGTTTGCAGTGATCGGAAGCCCTCACTGCGGTCAACGGGGCGGGCTTTTGATGATCGCAAGTACGATCTGCCTGTCCAAGATGGGCAGATTGTACAAGCTTTTAATAAGCTTACGACCATCGCAAGACAAAAGTCTTGCGATGGTCGTAAGGTGTATGGGCACCTTAAGTTCTCAGCGTGAATAATTGCTAGGCACCAGTGTTTTAATATGGGACTGAGCCACATACCTTCGAGTACTGGTTATTTGTATTTGTTTCCAGCAGCTGAACAGAAGGGAATGTGATTATTTGCTGTTGATCAGGGTGCCATTAGGAGGCACCTTTTGCTTTGTCCTTCATGGGCAAGGCACAAGTCTGCCTTAAAGTTAACCTAGCATTGCTTCAAGAGTCCAAATTATTTACACAGTAGTGATACAGAGAAAAAACATTAAGCAAAACTGGCCCAGCTCTCAAACTGGCCCAGTGGAATGGAGTAAAAGTCAAAAATATTACCTTGGTAGGAGGAGACTTCAGAGGGGATATGGCAATTTTATTGGATGCCTGTGTTATGGACTCTAGGGATGTCCCAGTGACCAGTCCACTTTCAGTGATTGCTATTGGTTTTGACTGAGTTGCAGAATTAACATGAGACAGCACCTTGCCTGTAAAAGAAAGGAAACACCTTTAAACAAAAAAAACAAAAAAATCTGTCTTAAGGTGCCCATACACCTTACGACCATCGCAAGACTATTGTCTTGCGATGGTCGTAAGCTTATTAAAAGCTCGTACGATCTGCCCATCTTGGACAGGCAGATCGTACTTGCGATCATCGAAAGCCCACAGTTGTCGAACCAGCAGGTTAGAAACCCGGCAAGAATCGTACGCTTCTCGTCGGGTTTTCTAGCCTGCTGGTTCGACAAAAGACGTGCGACCGTACCGTAAAAGCGGTCGCACGCCTTCCATACACCTTGTGATTATCATACGATCGCAGGTGTATGGGCACCTTAAGGTAGTTGTGCTTGGTGTTGCACTTCACACTGTTGGTACACTGCGGTGACATTTATTCTTAAATGACACACCAACACAGCTTGCCATCACAAATGCACTGTAAAGAACTCTGATGCAATGTGGTGCTTCGCAAAAAGAAAACAAATTAGCCAATGCACTCTTTTGGTGCATTAGGCAGCCAATTCAAATGAAGGGGCTGCCTTAACACAATGCAAGTTAACACGCATGAGCTAATGCACCACAACAGTGTGAATCCAGCCTACAAGACATAAAGAGTGCAGACACTGTAAAGAGAAACATATGGCAGTGAATTACATTAAGACGACTGTTTGAGCATACAATTATTTCTCATTCCTGGGTTTGGAAGGCTTGGACCCATTCCCATTTTTGTGGTGGAATAACCTAGGGAAAGTAAATGCAGACAAACTGATGCCCAACCTATGCATTACTATACAAGATCTTTTTAGGATACTGAAAATTTCTAAATTACATCAACTTTCCGTAAATAATGTTATCCATAGTTAAAAAGGATATAAAAATCGAATTCTATGTAAAGTCTATTAGTATATTATTCAACCAATCATGTGCAGATTATATAAGTGAACAGGAACCTGCCTTTCATATTATTGGATAATTAAAGTGAATATTCACTCAATGTTTTGCTCATACAAATACCCCGTCCTGATACATTTTCTTCCTTAGTGAGCCCTGATGAAAGGGAAACACAGTATAGAGAAGAGTGCATTTGATGGTATGAAGGTTTTCTCGGTGTGGGTACACACTAACATAGGCGTCCGAATGTCGGCCCACCCTAGTGGTACTCCATAGCCAAATGTGTACACAGACGAGCACAAGAACATACATATACACACACATATACACTCACATACATATACACGCATACGCCCACACACACATGGATAGAAAAATCCATGGGCCCGTGGGTGAAAAACAGCATGTAATTGTGATGGTTCTGTTGTGATTCATGGTAACCCTTTAGAGAATAGTGTGTATTTCGATTTCTTCGTTTAGCCCATTTGGTGTTAGAGTGTTGAGTTTGTAGTTCCAGAACGTCTCCCTTCTGCATAAGGAATGAAAGCGTTCTGAAGGGGACATGTGTGTGAGAATCTGTTCAATAGCAAATGCCCTCAAGTCCTCGATCCTTTTTTGGTGTTTGATGGAAAAATGTCTTGGTACACTATGTTCTAGGTCGCCCTTGGCAATCAGACGCCTATGGTCCCCGATTCTGGCCCGTACTGGGCGTATGGTACGGCCAATGTACATCAAACCACACGGGCAGGTGAGACCGTAAATCACATGGTTATGGGAGCATGTGATGAACTGCTTGATGGGATGTACTTTATTAAGATGGTCGAGAAATTGGGACTGGCCATGCTGTATAAATTGACAGGTAAGGCATCTGGGCTTTTTACATTGAAAAACGCCGACCCGATTATCGAAGAGGAAGTGTTTTGGTGCAACTTCGGGTGCTAGAAAAGACCTACTCGGTCCCACCCTGTTTTTTACGTTTCTCGTTTTTCTAAAATTAATCCATGGTTTGGGCGGTAATCCTGTTAAAGGAATATGTTCATCCCCATATTATTACGGAAATTGATGATATGCCTTACATAGAAATATTAAGTAGTCATGATTGCCCCAATGTCAATACTCACTCTTAGAAAGCTATGATTATCATTATAGAAATGTTATTCACATAATGTCCCCAGAACAATTAACAGATCGGAGTATGATAGCTCCTGACGATACCACCTCTGAGTGTCTCGTGAATGCGAGTCCGCCTCCCGGCGGCTAAACCTGTCACGGCAGTTTTCCGGACCGGACTCCTCCCCCCTGTCAATTTTAAAAGATTGGCCTTCTCCCGCGGCCGACAACGCTGCAAGGCTTGACAAAGAGGGTTACCCTCGAAACGCGTAGCCGTCACTTCAACCCACAGGGGTTTCTCACCCTGCAGCACTTCTCCCTTTGACCACGAGCATCGACTTTCACATTGTATTTGACTCCCCAGCACTCGCGCTGCACACCGCACTGATCCACACTCTCCAGTGCAGGATCCACCTGCCGGGCATAGTCTTTGCTCCCTGCTCCGGTTGCCGTGGCTCGGCCTGGCCAGCCGAGGACACGGTTCCCAGGGGATACCCTGGGGACGCCCTGGACACTCCAGATCGCCAGTACACAGACCATCTTCGTCATCACCACGTGAGTGCATAGACTCCACACTTCTGCCACTTTCCTTTTAACCATTCAGCTAATAGGCTGCGCTTTATTATAATTTATTATTAATATTATTCATAGAGCAATTGTAGGTAGTCGCACTCTTCTCTATACTCTGTTTCGTTTTAAATATTGCATGGGGTTCCTCTCCCATTCGTTTGAAGAGTTCATGCACACCTGCTCTTACATAGCCAACGAGTGAAATATTTGTCCACATCCCAGTGGTGCGCTTTACATATATTTTTTGTTCCTGATGAAAGGGGGTATTTGTATGAGCCCCCTAAACACATCAGCTATTTTCTATACTGTCCCCTCAAACCTACACTGAACAAATATGTGTCTAGACTGTTAAACAGAGTGTGACACTTTCATTTGCAATCCTGCAAAAACCTGACAGGGGTTCCAAGCACTCCCTACTCTACTACAATAATAGCTCAAATGTGTGCTTACATAAAATGAAGTATACTTCCCTTTAAAACATCATAAACAGGTTCAGGGAAAGCTATTGGCAGTTACCTGCAAATACAGATGATACTTGGGTAGTCTGTCCAGGCTTGCTGTTCAACGGTTTTGCAATGATCAACTTGGTAATAACTGCACCAGAAGATGAAGCAGGAAGTTTCTTAGCAATCTGTAAAATCATAATTTGCCTGAGTTATGAGGCCATTTTAGTGTACAGTGTACATTAAACACACAACTTAAATAAAATGAAGATCTTTTTAAAAAAATTAAAAAAAAACTAATCTTAACAGCAGCACCTTAAAGTGATATTAAAGTCAAAAGGGTTTTACGATATTTCAAATGAATCACTTGCAACGCAGCAGCATCCATTGTAAGTGAAATCACTTACAATGGATGCTGCTCCGCTGCAAGTGATTCACATTTATTGCGGTAATGAAGAGGTGCAGTGATCGTGTATACATGCGCACATTGTCATGACTCACATTTCACCCTTGTGTGTGTGTGTGTGTGCTAGTAAACTGTGTGTGTGTCTCCACAAACACAGCAAATCAAGCTACTTCCACCCCCTCTCCTCCAAGCTAGTAGAGGAACAGTTGTCCCTCGTGATCTTGTACTAGACAAGTTCAGGGAAGCAGAGCTGAGAGACTTGGAAGCAGCTGATCAGAAACATGATGATTGTAAGTGTTTGGGCAAAAATGTAATGAAATGCTTTGCTGGGCAATGTATATTTGTTTGCTCTGGATTCATTATTGTCAAAAAATTTGAGCATTTAATACTACTTTAAAGCCCATTTCCGGAATAAAGTTAAGCCACCTCCCACACTCTTCTAAATGATCACTGGATGAAAAAATATATAATCTTAAAGCTCTTACCTTACTCACCTAAAGCCATGGGCACATGACGTTCCAGCCCTGAGCCTTCTCTTTACTTTCGGTGGGGTCCTTCTATGGGTGTCCACATTACTGCCTACTGGCTGTCCAGCAGCAGGACCCTCTCAGGACCCAGAAGAGGAGTGACATAATCGCAAGAGAACTTTTGGGGACTGGCCATAGAGGGACCATCTGCAACACTGGGTTAGCAATCCCCCCAGCGAAATTAGGTAAATGGGTTACAGGAGGAGGGTGGGAGGGGGATTATACTTTGCCTCGAGTGGGGTTTTAATACCTTCAAATTGTCATCATTTTCCCCATCAGGCAAAACTGGTAGTCATTAAATCTACATAAAAGCCGGCATTATTAGTGCCCAATTCATTAAAGTTCCATACACGTGCGTTGGGCTGCACTGCAGTGACAAGCTGAAGTCTAATATTTCCAATAGGCTCAGTTCACACTAATGTACTGCATTGGTGTGCACTAGGTAAAAATGGAACACGCCGTATTTAAAACACAGAGCAATGCGGGTTAAGGATAAAGAAAAAAGTTATGACTTCAGCTGCAAACTAAACAATAAACTAGGCAAAGGAACACTGCAACCCAGATCAAGCAATGCAAGTTGTGTAAATACAACCTAAGTGCACAGTACAATGCAGACAATACTGGACACAGAGTTTTAATAAATCATCCAACAGGCTCTATAACATTTTTCAGCATGTTTATCTCCTTGAATGCCATGTGTGGTACACATCCTCGGCAGTCCCCCATATCCTCACGTACAAGGCAGGGATATAGACATGCTAATTAACTATTGCCAGCGGGAAAGAGGACGCTGAAAAGCCGAGGGCAACACTGCGTGAGATATCAGCAGCTAATGTAACTGCATTTACAGGCAGCATTGTGCAGACATAGCTAAGTTGGCCTTTCTCATGCAGTTTACACTATGCCAGAAGCTGAGAAACATTTGTAAGTTCATAAAATGACTTTCATTTCCTGATAACCAGTGTTTATGTAACTGAAATAGAAACACAAGTTGCAATCAGTCAACTGCATAAAAAAACTAAACAGGAGATCTTATAATGTTTTGTGTGAGGAAAGGCTATTGGCTGCAGACAATAAGATTTCATGCATATCTGCAATTTGGACAGGTTAACAAAACCCCAAATAGAAATGTTTCAAAGGCTAAAAATGTGCAATTGAGATCAGATGAACATAGAAATATATTGGAATTTTCTGTTATGTATAGCTATATTATTTCACCTCCTGTGACACTGCCCACCCATATAACTAAATCACTGAACAGTGAAATATAGCTTTCAATGTCAATATAAACTTTACCTGCACATTCTGTACTTGCTGTGCCTGAAGAACAGAAGACTTGGTAGTGGAACTGATGAGTTGAGCAGCGGATAAGGAGGACATGCCCAATACAGGCTTGACATCAGAACGACTCCCAATAGTAACCAACTTGATCTGCTGTGGTGCCCCCTTGCCATCTACATGCTGGAGAGGAGTGGCCTTCTGGGTACTTGACATCTGATTTTGAGGAATCAGTACAATGGGATGGCTTGACTTCCCTAACGTCGTTACGATCAGCTTTTCCTGCTTCACAAATCTATTACTAGAGGCGACCTCAGAAGCCTTGTTAAGAATGATTTGCCCGGGCAACTGCGTCCCCAACTTATGTATTCCACTTTGTAGAACAGTTTTCATAGCTGTAGCGGAAGGTCCCGGGCTGGGTTTTGAAGCAACGCTTACTACTGCCAGGTGACTGGCATGATTACTAGTGGTTGGGAGAGTTTGCTTAACAAAAGAAGTACTAACACATTCTCCACTGCTATTTACTTCTACTATTTCTTCCAGGTCTGTTTCCATAGGCACCTCTTCGGCAATGGGAGAAGAGATTGTAATGGCTTCAATGCTCTCATCATCCATGTCTCACTTTCTAAGATAAGAAAGAAGGAGAAGATATATTTTAGTGGCCAAAGTTTTAGGTTAGACAAACCCTTTACCCCCCTCCCCTAAACACTTTAGATTAAAAAATAAAGAAACCAGCAATATTTAATGTGCAAAATGCTCGTATTCATGTATTTTCACCAAAAACCTGACAAGGGATCTAAGCCTTCCCCATCCTACCTCAAACTAAAGAAACAACATTTGGGGCTGGACATACACTTTCAGTTTAGTTTTTTCATTACAGATTCCTACATTTAAATGATCTCAAAAATCTGCTAGTATAACTGCATGCATGAACGCCATATTTCTATAATCCTTTCACAGTTTCCGGGAAACAATAGATGTCAGATCTGTACTACGTCACCTAATCTAAGCAATCCAGTCATATTCTATTAGACCCTCTCACTGCTAAGATGCTGGTAGAATTTGTTCACTTACCAGACCAAAATCTCACTGTGGATTGACAGTTTAAAGTAGAACTTCTCTCACCAGCCCAGGTAGAAGACTGCAGGAAAAAGGTTGGTGCATGGATCTTTTTAAAGTAAAAAGAGTTTCAGGGGGTGGGGGGGGATTATGTCCCCATTTATTTATTTTTTTTAACAGGTGTAATTATGTTCCCATTTATACCAGATCAGTTGCGATCCGTTTTTCAACGAATGTCAACACAAGGTAAGCCAAAAAAATGAATGGGGGTGAATAGGACCAGTTCACACTACTACCTTCCATTGTATTACATTGCGCTAAAGAAAAAAAAAAAAAGGAGAACATGCTCTACTTTTTTTTTTCCACCACAATGTAACGCAAGACAGTAGTGTGAAGTAGCCCCATTCACTCTTTCAGTGTCCTTGAGTTAGCATTCGTTGATAAACAGATCGCAATGCAACAGATCGGAAGGAAATCAGAAGGTACAAACTCAAGTCAACGGAGCCTCCCTTGACTTGCAATTACCTTCCCATTTCGGTGTGAATGGACCCTAAATACTGGAATTCCGCTTTCAGAGTAGGAGGGTACAGCCTCTGAGCTAAAGTTTTTTATTCAGTGTACAGCACTGCTAAACTAAAGGTACCCAGAGACACAAGCTTATAAAGGCTGCATTTGGAAAATGTGTCTAGGGGATACCACTTGGTCAGCAAAAAAGAATCAACTGCCCTCCAAAAATGTGTGCAACTAACTGCTAAGAAGGCCAAGAGAGCCTGCAACTCATGAACCGGAGCCCACACAGCAATAAGGACTCTCTCTGCCCCAATGAAAGCAAGTCCCATGTTCTCCTATACCAGGAAGCATCAAATATGTCACAGTACTACCCTGGGTGAACTGAGTGAGTAAACAGGGAAGGAAAGGGGAGTATGTGAAGCTTGAGGACAGTAGCAGTTAAAGCAACTGTCATTACAGAAGTACAAGTGCTGCCATTGCTGGCCTCTTTCTGATGCCAGGCTGTGTCTGATATCAGTATTTGTGAGTCACAAAGCCAGAACCAGCAGTGATTGTTAACGTAAGCTGGCCATACACTAATACATTTTTTCCTGAACAAAAATTATCTAACAGATTCCTCCATCCAGCCAAATCTCCCGCTACAGCTATTCTAACGGTGGCAGGTGACAAATTTCTACCTGGCTCCTTTGATCATCATATCAAAGGATGACGGGTAGGCGTCAGCCAACAGGGCTCCAAGACTTCATCAAGAAATTTGCTCCGTGTATGAACAGCTTTACAGGGTAGGCCACATAAAATACAGTAAACTCTCAGTTATCAAAGGCCAAATGGTTCCCACTTGTTTAAAGGAGAACTATGAGGTGAGTGAAAATCACTCACCTCATAGTTCTAGCCTACCTGTGACAATGAAACTGTCACACGTCGGCTCAATAGATCCGGAAGTGAGCGAACACATACCGTCGCTCGCTCACTTCTCGAACTATCCCTGCAGAGTGCCGTGACTGTCAATCACGGCTCCCTGCAGGGATTCCCCCCCCTGACTGGCGGAACGGACGGGGGAGGCACAGCTGGCTCTGCCTCTAGATAGGCAGAGCCAGCCGTCAATCCCGCAGCTGGGTGGATCTCAACAGTAATGTCAGGATCCGTCCCTGCTGCTGCGTCTCACTATACCGCGAGCTACTGAGCTTAGGGTGACGGGAGGGCGCTAGTTTGTGTCCTCCCGTTACCCTTAGGAGAACTATGGGGAAAAGCCCTGACCCCCATAGTTCTCCTTTTATCGATGGTCAGCCATAACCTTTGTATTTATATAGAAAAATATAAATGTTTTATTAAACCCCCACAAAGGGCCCCAATCATATATATGTACAAATATCCAATTCTATAAAAGTCTCAGTTATCCAGTATTCAACTAACCAAAACTCTCATCTAACCAGAAAAAAAAACTCTTTGTACTCATTGTTCTGCAACATGTATTATTCGGGAAATGATCGTGTGTCTATTTGTCTTCATTTGCTTTTGATTACTGCTTTTAAATATTAATATGAAGTCAATACAGAGTTTATGGTATGTATTGGGTATTGCATTAGTTAGACCTATTTTAATAGTAGCTCTCAAGCAACCAGAAACTACATTTATCCAGAATCGACCAATCCCCATGAATGCCGGACAATGGGGAGTTTACTGTATTTACTATATGTGATGCTACAGAAAACTGTCAGCTGTAATCAGAGATTGTAACTTTACAGCAGTGATTGCAGACTGAAGCTGTGATTTAGGAGACAGCAGGAGACTAGAAACAGATTACAAAAAAATTGCTAAAGATCACTACTATTAAAGGCCCCTTTATAAATCAATGCTCTGCTTCAAACACCAAGGGCAGCAGGTTGGGCACCAGGGCTGTAAACTATAGCCAGAAATTCCTTATATTTATACTCATTCACTCAGTATTGACAGCCAGGAAACAAACACCTTTAAAACAAGAGCTTAGCAACGGCAGCCTCCTTTGGTTTCCCATGGCAGATCCCCTTTGTGTGAGACTGTTGCTTCGCAGAGAGAAAGCACAGGTTGACTTGAAGTGCACAAACACTTTTTGTCAAGTTAATAATATGTTTATTTATACAGATCTATACACTGGACACAAAGATCTCTACACTGGGCACAAACATAGAACTCATTTTAGGTTCAACGTCGGTTGTAGATGACCCCATGATCACACACTTGCTCCCCCAGAGACCATACCACCTTATCACTTATATGCCCCCCTAGTCTATGTGCCCCTGTCACATGCATCCCCAGTCTGTGCATCCTTATACCTATCCCTAAAATATCCTCCTCATTACATTAACTTTTAAAACATATGCCCCATCATAACATGCATACCCATAGACACTGCCATCTCATTACATACATGCGCCTTCACTCTGCCCCCAGTTTGTGCCCTCTCATTATATACGTGCCCCTAACCTGTGCCCCGTCATCACATGCATGCCCCCTGACATTGCTACCACTTTACTCCGACTCCTCTGCTCACTTAATTGCCCCCCGCAGGACAAACCTGCTGTGGAGCAGCTGCGAACTGACTGAAGACTTCCCGGGCTCTGCTCAGATCACGGGACAACAAGCACCGCCTCCTTTCTCCTTCTACTTCCTGGAGGAACAGGTCTCTTCTCGCGAGACTTTCTCTACTTCCGTAATCTGGCGGGCGGTGTGTGACGTCAGGCTTTGAGGCGTCCCCGGCCCGTAGGTTCTGCGAGAGGACGATGTTAGCTGACTGACTGGCTGGCTGATAGAGGGTGTGGGGTGCAAATTCAAACTGAGTTTCATGTTCGTGTACACCTATACACAGGATAGGCTTTACCTAAGCCTCTATGGTCTTCGTTAAGCTGATCACGTTTAACTATAAGATCGAGCTGTGTAGACTCTTACTATGGTCACAGACACCAGCAAAGGGTCACTGAGATACGAAGCTGTGTGCACACTATCTGCTGATAGACTTCAGATGTCATCTAGGGACATGCCTGAAGAGTTATTGGGGGTAATTTACTAAAGACAGAAAGGCTGTTCACTTTACAGAGAATACCCAATCAAATGCAGGGAAAATAAAGTATTTTTGCTTGCACGTGATTGGATGATGCAAGTCATCAGAGCTTCACCTCATTCACTAACCTAATGGAAAATCCCCTTCCCTTTGACTTTAGTAAATTAAGCCCATAGACTGGAGGCATGCAGAATGAGATAGCTAGAGATTTAAGATACACACTGATTGAAATGTTCCTGGTTCAGCAGGAATCAGCCAAAGTTTGACCTGTGGGTGGATTTATCTCAACAAATGTCCATCAATAGATTAACTTGTGTTAAAGGGACATGTGGGAAAATGATCACCCAATCAGCTGCAGTCTCTGTCAAGGTACTGCATGTGCCGCTGTCAGAATACAATGTGGGAGATTCATTCATCCACGCTATTGGCATGGATGGAGGAATCCCTAAGTCTTGGGGTTTTTTTTTTTTAATTCAAGCAAAACAAATGACAAACATACTCATCAACTCATAATCAGTTGATGAGTGCGTTTGCCATTTGTTTTGCTTGACTGATTTGGTGCAGTGACGCATGGGGGTCTCAGCTGCCGTTGTGATGTGCGGGGTCCCTTGTGTGTCCCTGTGCCTTTATGGGGGTTGGGCTACCTCGTGGCAAACCTGCACCCAATTTTATCTTTTGCTACATGTGCTCCAGGATGGAGACTCTCATAGGTTAGAGTTAGGACCGCACTACATAGAGGTGCCTTGGTGCGGCTGTGCGGCTTTCCCATATTCTGTAGAAGACGTGTATCTAAACCTCTGTTTTTAACCTTAGCGGTTAGACAGGTTTTTTGTTTTTTTTGCATGCTGGCTGCTAGCAAAACGTTTGAAAAAAACAAAACCTTTCCCTGCATTGTTATGAAACATTAATAATAACCCAATTTTTTGGTAAAATATAAAAAACGGGGTCACGTTAGATAAATAGACACCGAAGATGCCAAGCCTTAAAATGACGCACCCTTGCGAAACCGCAAAAAACTACAATACCCAAAATTGGCCATAGGCGACAATTTAAAAGGTTTTAACGCTCATAAGTTTAGTGTTATCAGTGATTGGTGGGCCTAGAATTATTGCTCTCACTTCGATGTTTACAGTGATATGTAACGTGCGGCGCAATAGTTGTTTTTGCGCGTAGAAAATGTTTAATTTTTTTATATGTGACTTTAATTTTTGTAACCCCCTATGTGATAGCACAGGCACACTGACAGGTCCTCTTTATGGAGACATCAGGGGTCTCTAAGACCCCTAATGTCACCTAGGGACCCCCAAAGGAGTTGATAAAGCAGAGATCTGCTGTAGCAGCCAGAGAAATGACAGCTGAATGCGGAAGTGATGTAATACACACCACTAACGCATTCAGAGATCAGCAGGTGGAAGAGTGCTGATCTCCCGCCAATCTTAATGCAGAGAGCCACTGAGCCACTCCCGGGCTCGTAGAGGGGACAGTGGAGCCCGGGCTGTTCGAGTGTTGGGCACAATACAAGTGATTGGAGGGGGCGGGCGCGAGAAGAAAAAAAATATTATTTACAGCGCCCCGCAGTAGGGAGCTAGCCATTTGTCTGTTTATTTACAATGGGCGGATGGCAAGTAGTTAAGGATTTGCTGGGACTTGCTGGTGCAAGCCCAGTGTGTCCAAGCCCATGCAAAACTGTTGCTGACACCCCACCCTCCCTCCCATCTCAATCAGTTGTGGCAAGGGTATTCCCCAGCCCTTTGTGATGTGGAGATTGTCCCCACAGCATCTGACCGGGAGGTCAGTGACAGTTTTGTGTGGGCCTGGGTGAACTCCAGCAAGCTGTGTGCACTGAACCCCCACACATCATTTCTAGAGATCCGTGCTATAACAGCCTTTTTACAAATCATTGCTTTCACATTCGTTTTTCCCATGGCCCCTGTTACAAATTGTGCCACTTTGTATTCTGTACTGTTCCTTTAGATCCTACATGTGGGGTTCCGCTGCTTATTTTGTCTGCTCATTTTGTTTCTAAAACATAATAGAAAATATTTAAATATTATACAGCATTCATACAGCAACAACAACGTTTTACAATGTAAGGAAGACATTACAGTTACAATTCAATTCAAAGACAAGATGATTAGGAGAGCCCTGCTCGTGAGGGTTACAATAAGTCCATCACATAGGTAAATAGAGATGGAAAAAAAGTGTGCCAGATTTGATAGTTTTCTTAGTAAGTTCTATTATAAATGGTCAGAGGGGAAAAAGGGATGATGAGCACAAAAACTAATTTATAAACCATACGCCCAGCATAAAGCTAGAGATAACAGCCACCTGTCTCCATCATTTGTTCAAGCACCACGTGTTACAGAAATGGCACTCATGCACAGTAGGGTGTTTTCTGGAGACATATGAAGGGAACCAATAATCTACTTGAAAGAATGTAAGGGACTAATGCTTTCAGTGAGGAACTATAGCCCAATTAAAGTTCTCTAGGCTGGGGTGTACTACCTTTCATAGAAAAACTTCCAGAAATACTGCATAAAGTTCATGGATACTGCTCTAACTTACTTGGAATAGTTATTCAGGGACATTGTTATATTTAAAACAAAAATGTGAGTTGACACCATATTCCTGCATATATAGCTTCTTGAATACACCCAAATTCACATACATACGAAACCTCTATAAATCCAGTTGTCCATTTTAAGATAACACATTATTATTTAGAACAAAAAAACTAACTGAAGAATTGAAACTGATCATATGCAGTTATATAAACTGTTACCGTCTTTAAGAATTAAAGAGCATTTGCAGGTAACAAGTAAAGCCAATCTGTGAGCTACTATTCAGCAAACACTACAGCTAGGTTTAAATCAGAAAATTCCTTTAATTACCATAATCTGAGTTCTTTGTAATCCAATGTAACCCTCAGAGCCACCGATAGTGTAGTGTGTGAAGCCTGTGCTTGATATCTTTCATTCTGATGCCTTTATCATGAATCATATTCAAATTTTTAAAGCAGGTTTGAGTCTTATGAATTTGAAAAAATCTTCATGTGTGCTTTCTACATTGGGCTTCTTCTATGACAGAACCAGTAAGGAGCCTGCAGTGGGTTTGTTTGGGAATAACTCTCCTCCATACCAAGCAAGGATTCTCAGATCTCCAGTTGACCAGGAAAAGTGACTTGTGTGGGCACTACATCAATGCCTTGGTGAAAAGTATAGAATGGAAAGGTTGTGCAGCCATATGCATTTCAAGGCATAAAGTGGCACTAAACTCAGGGGTTAAATCTTAAAAATGCATTCAAGAACACTATTAACAAAAATTTTACTTATTTGTGTATCACTCGGCTGTAGATTCTCAAATCATCTCTGAATTAGTGCTGACACTGTCCTTACTTCTGGAGGGTGGCTACTTTTGTTCCCCATGGTCACTTTGTGTGTTGTAAAGTAGCCACTGCTCCCTGATCACTCCTGTGATGGACAACAATCTCGTGTTTAGTTTACTAATTTGTATTTAGATTGTAGTTTATCACAGGAGTGAGCTTGGAGCGGTGGAGACTTTACAACACACACAGGGACCATGGGGAACAAAAGTAGCCACCCTCCAGCAGAAAGGACAGTATCCACACAATTTATTGTTATTATTATTATTTTTCAGGCTTTATAAATTCAGAGATGATTGGAGGATCTACAGCTGAGTGATGCACAAAAAGCTACATTTTTGTTAACAGTTAAGGTATTTTTAAGATTTAACTCCTGAGTTTCGTGTCACTTTAATTTTCAAGTTGAACTGGAGTGTAGCTTTAGTAATGTAAGAAGAAAAGGTTGTGTGAATATATCCAGTTAATCTCATACAATTGACTTGATATGAAAACCAGTAGAGCGAAAACTGCCTATAGCAAACTTCACAGATGTTCATTATTCAGTGCCTGTTGACAGATTTTACATGTTGTTCTTGGCATTTGTTACATCTTTGGCACCAACACAAGTTTATTTAATAGGATCAGGGCAGCTTTATAAGTCCAGCAGAAAATAATCTGATATGGTCATTGTATACCGAGGCTCAAAGTGCAAGCATGGCTCTCATTCTAGAGTTTATAGCTCTTTTTTGCATTACCATTTACGCGTACCTGGAAGCATTTGTGAAATTATTTATCCCACAGAGAAAGAAATCTGTTAGTGAAGACATCGTACTGATTACTGGATCTGGACATGGCATTGGGCGGCTCGTAGCCCTCGAGTTTGCCAGATTACAAAGCATTGTGGTGTTATGGGATATCAACAAGGTAAAACAAATATTGTTTCAATTCATTTTAGAACATGAGATAACATATAAATGTGTTTACAAATATAAGTACAGGCTGTATGCATAATAGTACAATTGTATCTTCTCAGCATTTTAGATATATGAATAAATGGTCAAACATATGTCTATGAAAATTAGATTGTGGATCAGAGGTTTCCTATGTACGTCTATAAAGCAGGTTGTAACATACTTTCTAAAGGTGAAGTGAAGAATTGAGGTGTAAGTATTTTTACAAGGTGAAAAGACTGCTCAGTCTGTTCAAAAGCAATAAGTAACAACCTCAGGAAAAGATTAAGTTGACACTAAACTCAGGAGTTAAATCTTAAAAATGCATTCAAGTATCTTAACTATGAACACAAATGTATCCTATTTGTACATCACACAGCTGTAGATCCTCTAAATTTGTGCTGACACTGTCCTTCCTTCTGCAGGGTTGCTACTTTTGTTCACCATGTTCCCTGTATGTGTTGTAAAGTAGCCACCACTGCAAGCTCACTCCTGTGATGGACTACAATCTCAGGTTTACTTTACTAATTTGTAGTGAGATTGTAGTCTGTCACGAGAGCAAGCTTGGAGCGGTGACTACTTTACAACACACACAGGGACCATGGAAAAAAAAAGTAGCCACCCTCCAGAAGGAAGGACAGTGCCAGTATAAGTCATATATTCTTGCTATGCAACCCATATTAAAGGTGTAACATGAAACATTGACTTTGCCTTTAAGTCAATCTATAAAAAAAAGTACTTTGACCATATTTGTAGCAGATAAAAAGGATAGGTTGGTTCAATTCTTTGTGCATAACATTTACCTAAAAAAGACTACATTTTACCATGCCTTTAAACATGTTTATTTATTTTTCCATTATTATTAGCTGTTTTATGTTTATAAGATTTCAAAGGTTAACAAAATGTGGAGGCAGTGACTCCTGATAAATGGCACAAGATCTGCGGTTTATTTGTAGTCCCGAAAATTATTAAACAAGTTAAAAAAGCAAACTTTATTCTGGCACCAAACATATGCCACAGTAATCTTTGGCAGGAGAAAGGTGCTCTCTGGTTGTATGCTGCAGGTTGACAAATCTGTATGTATTCAAAGTTTGAATTCCTGTCAGATATAAAAAACAATATATTATATTGACCACTAAGGGCGTAGGGGCTTATTTTCAGTTGAACTGTTAAATTCTGGAACTCGCTGCTACAAGCAGGAGTATCAGCAGAGAGTATTGAATCATTCAAAAATCAATTAGATACCTTCCTAAGAGACATAACATACAGGGGTACAGGTACTCTTAAAAACTGGATCACACAGGGACTCGTGTACACACACACACTCATGCACAATCACACACAGACACACAAAGGTTGAACTTGATGGACCTGTGTCTTTATTCAACCTCAAATACTATGTAACTGTGTAACATATTCACATTCATAAACCAAGCAGACCCAGTCCAAGTCTAACTCTACCACCCATGCCAGTTACTATTTTAACGAGAAATAGCTACAGGCACAGGTTCTGTGCCTAATTAACAAAGGGATCATAGCAGTTTTAAAGGAGAACTATGGGGTTAAGTCTTTTCCCCATAGTTCTCCTTAGGGTAATGGGAGGACACAAACTAGCGTCCTCCCGTCACCCTAGGCTCAGTATACCGCGAGCTGTAGCTCACGGTATACTGAGACGCCGCAGCTGAAGCGGATCCCGACAATTGTGCCGGGATCCGCCCAGCTGCGTGACTGACAGCTGGCTCTGCCTATCGAGGGGCAGCGGCCAGCTGTACCGCCCCCTCCCCGGTCCGATCCACCAGTCAGCGCTGGCAGATCGGAGCGGGGAGGGGGGAATCCAGTCCCTCCCCTGTCACGGCAGAGAGCCGTGACAGGATCGGGAGGTGAGCGAACGCCGGTATGTGTTCCCTCACTTCCCGATCTACTGAGCCGACCTGTGACAGTCTCATTGTCACCGGTCGGCTAGAACTATGTGGTGAGTGAAAAGCACTCACCTCATAGTTCTCCTTTAAGTATAGAACATTGTAACTGATTCCCGACAGATTGGGCCTGGCATATAGGATGTGTTCGGTCTGCTGGTAATCCTGCAGACCGTTCACATGCCTCTCTCTACCCATGCAGTGGACACATTACATGGGCAGAGCCTGCATATAGGAACGGAAGCTCTGGCAAATGCAAGGTTAACAGACTTCCACTACCCTCTCACTCTCAGATGATCCTGGGAAGGGGAGGTGTTGGCAGGCAGAGGGAGCCAGAGCAAGCAGCTCCAGCTCTCTATGCTGAATCTGGCACAGACACAGCATAGAAAACAGAGTAGATCAATTGTAATTAACTTCCATCTCCTTAGCTAATTAGGAGCAAGTCAGTTTAGAAGAGCTTTACGCCTTCACCTTAATTCCTCCTAATAAGTGTACATACTGTAAAGTGGACAGGCTCAACTGGTAGTGGCAGAGGTAAACCATGTACCAGTCAGGGACACCGAGGAGCAGTCCAAGCAGGTTCGTTGCGCACTTTTATTCAGCAAGGCAGCAAACAAACGCAGATTCAGTGCAATAAGGTTCTGCACAGTATAAAACAAATAAAACATCTGCTTGTCCAAGCTACTAACTAAACTCAGACCCGGTTCCTGACTAAGAGGGTGCCCCCTAATAGGTTAGCCAAAACAAAACCAGCAGTACATTTTTAGTGTTCTGTAAGCACTTAGCCTTTTCAAATAGCTGCAGGATCCCCCAGCAAAGAGAGCCTTGAGCATTAGTCAGCTCACATATTTAAAGGTCTGTGCACAGCTGAGACTAATAACAAGGTCTGGATACCAGGTAAGAGGGGGATCTGCTAATGGAGGCTTTGGGGTTGATTTACTAACCTTTTAAACACACCACGAACGTGTATACACCTCTGTAGTGTGTTCCCTCCCAGCATGATCTATGGGAGGAATCGAAACACCTTTGTAGTGTGTACACACCCAGCAGGTGTGTTGTGCAAAGCCCTGCAATGAATTGCAAGGTAATGTGGTGTAAATTATCTCTATGTTATGTTGCTTGCGTTGATGAATGCAGGAATGTAAATGCATGAGCTAACCATTTTTGTCTAAACTGTGAAGCAGCATTATATATGCATCATGTGCATGATTTTTCCATATATGGCATTAGTGGAAATATGCTTTTAGAGACTTTTTGGTTGATAAATACGTTTTGCTGTGTGAAAATCACACACACCTGGTGTGTGTGTGTGTTTAGGTTAGTAAATCACCCCCTTTATCTCATCCAAAGTTCTACAAAGCCTTCTGGCTCCAGGACCCAGATTAGAACTTTTTAAATCCTGAGAAATTAAGTTTTCAGTCATCAATCCCGGAGCCCTTCACCATGTGTAGGTGAGAACCTAGGTGACACATACTGTATAAACCATTCACAATCCTGCCAGCTCACAATTTCTAAATTGTGTCTTTAAGAGGGACCTCCAGATCTGCCTCCAGGTATACTTGCACCCAATATGTTCTTTGCTATTTATGCTCCAAGATGGAGGCTCTCATAGATTAGAGTTAGGACCACATTGCACAGAGGAGACTTGATGAAGCAGTGTGGCAACTAACTCCTCTGTCTTTAACGCACGTTGTGAGGCAGTGTAAGCTTTATTTGCAGGCTGGCTGGTAAGTGTGCTGGGAAATGTTTGTGTTTGTACTGTGTAAAGCCTTTCTTTGGGCACCTTACTTTGAAAGTTAGTTATAAATTGATGAGTGTGGTTGCCATTTGCTTCACTTGTTTGTTTTAGCTTCCTCTAGTGACCTAAACAACAGCACCAACAACAGAAAAGCAAGAATAAGACAGTCAGGCCTAAATTGCTTTACACAGTACTGTCAGTCTAACACCAGAAACTTGCTTATAATAGGGGATAGTACAGGAATGACCTAATTCGAGAACTATTAAGCAGGCTAGAATGGGTCCTGGTACAAAAAGTACACTTAAATACACTCCAGGACTAAACTATGCTGTCCGACAACCTTCTCTCTCTCATTTTCAAAGCTTAACTGAACAAACAGAAGAGAGAAGTTGATTGGTTCCTGTGGGCAACTGCTCCAGATTCTGTCTGCTCTAGTTTTGATAAATCCCCCCTGTTTATTTAGCTATGTATCTAGAATTCAGCTTTATTTATTCAGCTGGAATTCTGTTATACTAGGTTGTTTTAGCCGACCCATCTCTGGTGCCAACGTGCACGGCCCAAATAGGTAATCAATCACAATTTGGTTTTTGATAAGCATGCGATATAGACTGATTATAACAGAAGCAGAAAAATATTCACACGAAAGCTATTCAACACTCTTAATCACTTTTTTTTTTTCCATGGCTAAATAAGATTAGTGAAGCATGAGTAAAGAAATCTTGTTTAGCAATCAGAACATTTAAGGACTAAGTTAATGCAGTACAAAATCAATATTTGTTTGAGTAACAGATTTATTTTATTTCCTTACCAAATGCTGATAATAAACCTGCAAGAGGTATAAAGTGCAGGGTCCTAGAGTTGCCTGAATATTAGGGCTGTTACTGATTAGCATTTTCGTGTTCGATTAATCAAAATTTGTTTTAATTGATTAATTATAACGCACATACAGATCCAACAAATTTGGCCTATACACATACAGCACAGCAATGAAGTAATAAAATGAACTGGGATCACACTAATCCAGCACGTTATTAATCTCACGTGCCCCACTCAATATGGCCGAAGATTCAGTGGGGCAACTCAGAATAATAATGTGCTGGATTAGTGTGATCCTAGTTCATTGTATTATCATCGGGTAATGAAGGGAAGGGGAGGAGTCCAGTGACGTCACGGACATTGACGTCACCGGACTCCTCCCCCTTCCCTTCGTTAGCCTACAGAGCCACTTGGGGAAGGGGGGAGGAGTCCGGTGACGTCGATGTCTGTGACGTCACTGGATCTCCGATGAGACTCCCGGAAGCCGGCGGAGAGTTGGGTATTTTCATTAGCGATCAAAAAAATTTGAATCGATCAAAAAGATTAACGATTAATCGAGAAATTAATCGTTAATTTCCGCAGCCCTTTGGACTATATATGCAGACTTTTGGAGCCTGCAAGTTTGTTTAACCGCTTGCTGTCTGCCCGTTGTATACATACAGGCGGACATCTCGCTCTTGGATGTTGGTCGCCATAAATCACCATAAATCTTGGGTCTAAAAGTCTTGGGTAGAATGAGATGGGCACATTACTTACTATTTCATGCACTATATTGTGAATATACTGTACTAGAGCAACAGGGTCCAGTGTCCGGTAGTAAAGATAGAATCACTTCCGGTTTCACTGTGTCATTTCTCCGGCTGCTGTAACCGCAGAAGATGCTGGTGAAGCAGATCCCTGCTTCATCAACTTCTTTGGGGATCCATAGGTGACATTATGGAAAGAAAGTCATATATTAAAAAAATATTTACCTGACGTGACCCCATCTTTTATATTTTACTAAAATATTGGCTAATAATAAATGTTTCATAATATAATGTGGGGAAAACTGTATTTTTTTTGGAATTTATCAAAACTGGAGCAGACGAAAACTGGAGCAGCTGTGCATGGCAACCAATCAGCTTCTATCATTCATTTTCAAACCTTAACTCAACAAACTGAAGAGAGAAGCTGATTGGTTGCCATGCACAACTGCTCCAGATTTTGTCTGCTCCACTTTTGATAAATTCCCCTCATAGTATTTTGTACATTTGGTTTATGTTGATATTAGGCATAGGCTGCAATTGCAATAAGTACTTACCTGTATGACCACAATAATCACTACATGCTTAGGTAGAATATCCCCAATGTCACCATTAGCATTAATCATGGGTTGTAGAAGAACAAGGGCAAACAAAGGGGATATACTGATTGGGAAGTGGAGCATAATGCAGCAAAAATAGCACAAACATGACACTCAAGACATTTTTTTTTTTACATTTCTACACCAAAAAAGGGGAAGGTTTAGAATCCATGCCAGGTTATTACTGCTGCCTGTGCTCACAATATGATTTATACTGACTTCCTTTCACCAAAAGAACAGGAAGTGATGGGAAATCTCGTGGGGACAGGGACAGGGACAGCTGCAAAACTTAGTAAAGAAGGGAAGAGTTAGAAACTGTGACGTGTGCTTAAAAAAAAAAAAAAAAAAGGTTTGTATTTTATTAAACAACTGATTTTAGTTCATATTTAAGGATAGCATAGTAAAATATAGATTGGACCACCATATGGGGTGATCATTTTTTTCCCCCAAGAGACAAAATTAGCAGTGGCATAGTTGCCCAGGCGATATTTGTTATGGTTTCCTTTGGACCAAAATTGCTAAAGTATTAGCAGATCAAGATCTTTCCCTCAGCCTTAATATTTGTGCAACCATGGTATTTTTAGGAATGTCCTTATGTTTACTATGCAATTTGACAAGGATCAACATTGGTTACTGGCAGTTGCGTCACAAGGGGGATGCGGGGTGTGCGGCCCGCACTCGGGTGACACCATTAGAGGGGTGACACCAAAATGACTGACAGTTATTTCGGTGTCACCCCTCTAAAAAGTCAGGCACTTGGTCATGGACCAAGAGCCCGACAGTTTCAGGAGAGAGGAGGGGACCCGTGGGCATACCTTATCCTGCCGGGTGAAGTCCCCTCCCCTCTCTGCCGGCGTCCATCACCAAGATAGCCGCCGGCAAGTATCAATAAGATGTCCGTGCATGCACGATGACATCACGCGCATGCACAATGACGTCACAGCGGGGTGTCACCTGGTATCCGCTCCAGGACACCCCTGGTTACTGGTCCTCTTACTATACATTTAGCAAAAAAGGCTATTTTATAAGCTCTAACTAATAAGTATCCCCTCACATTTTGTGTGTTTGTTATATGTTGCCATTCACTTTAAATGGTACCATAAATGCTTATACAGGCAAAAGAAGCGCACAACAACATTTGCATTAAAGAATGAGGCAGGTGTGATTGTGGTATGTGCACATAAAGTGGCAACACAATGCATGCTGACGCGCAAAACAAGTATGTCAAATTGTACGCATGTAAGGAGGCCCTGAAAGTTTTATACAGTCATATGTCCTCTAATCAAAAACAAAGAGCTTGCCTAAAGTTCAGTGAACATACGCAATTATAAGATAAGTGCACACATTGCAAGCCAACTACTCAAGCTAGGACATTTCTTATCTTCAAGTGTATTCCACTTTTGCAGGCAATTATAAGAAAACATATGTTTGTTGTGCGGTACCATTCACAAAGAATAACAAAAAAAACAAAAAAATATATATTTCTTACCTTTATAGATGTTTTGATGCAGCAAGCAACATGGCTGATTACAGTTTTTTTTTCCAGCACCTTCACAGTGATCTATCCTATAGAAAGACTTAGGGCTGAAATTTGAGGATTGTGTTTGCAGGAGCCAGGGTTATAATCCTTTAAGAAAAATAAAACACAACCAGGCGCCTTTCCTGGTGCAGGTAAAACCTTTTTATTCAAAAAAAGAGTAAACAAAAATATATACTCACAGATAAGGCAGTATATAAAAGCATCAAAATGGACTGACAGACAATAGGGGCGGCTTCCCTGACAGAGTTAATGCCCACTTTTTCTTTTTCTGTCATTGGCTACCTAGTTGACTCCCTAGTAACATTATGCTGAGCTACAATTGGTGAAATGTCAATCCTAGTGATCTTTTTGACTGGCTGTAGAGTATAAAATAACAAATAGAGAGCTAGACTTTCTAAGCTCTGAGGAAGGGGATGTGTCCCTGAAAGTGCGCTAAGCATTAGAAGTGGAACTCTGTTAGGAGAACAGAGTCTCCTGAGTGTCTCCTCTACCTCTCCATCTGTTACATCCACAGCAGCTATTCAATCAAGGACTCTCAGTCCATATTGATGCTTTTATATACTGCCTTATTTGTAGGTATATTTTTGTTTACTCTTTTATTGAAAAAAAAGGTTTTACCTGCACCAGGAAAGGCGCCCGGCTGTGTTTTGTTTTTCTAAATAGCCTTCGGCACTCCCTGACAGGAACGGGGCAGCCTCTACTGGATGCGCAGTGAAGGGTTCTGGCTTAAGGATGGTCTTCCTGGCGCTGGTCAGTGTATTGCATTTTTTGGATTTTATAATCTTTTAACCCTTTGTTAGGACAGGTAGTGTTCATATCTGCTTTACAAATTAGATTGAGCAAGCCCCTCACAGCCCCTCCTAACAAGGAGAAGCAAGTATAAATTTTAAGCCTTAAGAAGCCAAAAAACCTAACCCAAGTAAAAGCAATATAATCTGCAAGAAGCATTTAAAAAAAATAGCTTATACTATGTGAATAGGAGCATTTAATAAATATAAAATAGGTATTATCCCAATTTGGCTGCAAAAGTGCTGGGTGTACACAATTAGAATTTGTTATTGAAGAGTTTGTTCAAATTTTCTAATAGTTAATGTGGTCAAATCGACGATTAATTTTGACTGTAGTAATTAAAAAAATGGAAGGAGCGGGATGGAAAATATTTCTCCAACACACTAAATTCTAACAGCTAATGTGGATTATGTTCAGGAAACTCCATTTATTTCCAAGATCTAATGTTAAAATCCCCCCAAGAAATAAAGCAACATTTTTTAAGTTCCTGATGGCCTCTCTGATTAGGCACGTAGTGAATGCAGCCCGGGCATGTATGCCAGCCCTCTGGAAGAAGCCCGAACCTCCCCACATAGGCGAAGTCCTAGACCGCATTCATGACATTTACATCATGGAAGACCTCACGAGCTCCATCAAACATACCTCCACTCCCATCGCCCGTACCTGGTTCCCCTGGATGGAATACATTCGGTCCCCTGAATACCTCACCCTCAGATAGGAGACTGCCAACCTGCACAGGATGGGGAAACTGCCCCTCACTTCCTTTCAACTTACTTACCTTCCTCAACCCTCTACTCTACTACCACCTATCCCCTTCCCGCTACCTAGCATTTGTCATCCCACCCCGACTGCATCTCCCACCTCTCTCCCCCACTACCTGACTCCCTATTCACCAACCCTATTCACACCCACCCGTATAACACGGTGACATCCCGAACAATAGAGTTTTAAGTACGACATTGACTATACACACGACCGAAAGGATGTCATACCACCCATTGATTGATGACCACCCCCCTCCCTTGTTAACTTCGGATCAGCAGATACTCTCATTAGCACCTTTAATATTCCCTTAATCCCCCCCACCACGCGAAATCCTAGACACCGGCCCCGCCAAGCATGGAGGTATAATCGCACCCTATTTGATTCCATAACTCAAATGTTTTCTATATGTTTGTATGCATAGTAATACAACTGCTGTATTTTCTTGCTGTTAGCCCTGTGAGGGCAATTATCTGTCATACACGCATTTGCTTCTCCTTTCTGTGAACCTTGCAAAACCTTTTTTTTAAAGAATTTATATATTAAAAAAATAAAGAAAATGAAGTGAATAAAGCTGGGTATACACTGTTAGATTTCCGTACGAACGTTCATATAACAATTCTCGTTAGAGCATTCAATAATGCCATCAGGACCTTTTTTTCTTGGAAGCAATGTTGTCTTATTGAAAAGTTAACATCATAAATTAATATCTACTTTAATTTTGATTAAAAGATTAGAATCGTGTCTTTTATGCACAAGGGAGGAAAATATGTCACCAGCACACCATGGATCCTTGTCCACGTTTTTAATAAAGAGATCACATCATAAAGCAAATAGTGCAACATATTTGCACTGTGATATGACCTCTTTGATAAAAACCTGGGCTTGACAAGAATCCATGATGTGACATATTTTGCTTATGTTGCATACCAGTTACCCAGCCAGTTTTTGCTCTAGCACCTTCTTTCTCCAGGCTCTTCACAGGAAGGAGTGCAATGGGAAAATAATTCTTGATTTCTTATAGCAGGATCACAACACACAGGGCCAGTAGACGCCTTGTCTAGATCTGAATTATGTGGAAAACCCCCTGGGATAAATATAGTTAAGATTAAAAAATGCTAGATTAGCTCTAGTGTATTGACATGTCAGAACTAACTTCGCTTAATAACTTTTGATTTAATTTTTTAAAACTGCAATAGCTATAATCCTATCATCAACTATATTGGCTAAAGGATTATGAAGCTACTCCCAGTGTTGTGCAAGAGACCGTAGAGCTGTCAGTATTGCTGACTTTATGTAAAATGTATAGCTGGTGCTATTCTGCATAACTGTATAATGATTATACAGCAATGCAGAATACCACCAGCTATACAGGACTACAAATTCCAGCAATACATTATACAATGCTGCAGTGGGAGAGGAGAGAGATGGGCACATTGGCAGTGGAAGAGGAGGGGGGGCACTGGACACACCCAGAGGCGGTGGTGGGAGAGGAGAGAGATGAGCGCAGTGGAAGAGGGGGGGCAGTGGACACACACAGAGGTGGTGTTGGTGGGAGAGGAGAGAGATGGGCACAGTAGCAGTGGAAGAGCCAGATGGGGGGGGGGCTTATTTTCTGGCAGTGCCCCTCCTGAGACTAGACTCTGGATCTGCCCCTGGTCAGTCTAGATGCTTTGTTTATGCTTCTAGATGCATATGCATGTTTAAGTGCGTATTCACGCATATTCATTTCAATGCATCTCTCCTTTGTCCACTGAAATAGTCCATGGAAGTAGCCAATGAGATTTCAGCAAATAAATGTGCCCTGCGTCTACATGCATTTTGGTGCATTACGAAGTTCAAATCAATCCCTGGGTGCACCAGACTTCTGTTTTTTCTAAATGCAGCTAAACTTATTGCAGATTAAAGCATCTAAATGCAAGGTGTGAATGGATCCTTTGGAAATCTATATATATAGAGATATATATCCATCTATGTATAGATATACAGGTGAAACTCGAATAATTAGAATATCATGCAAAAGTAATAACAGTAAGTGCTGCAAAAGGGGCCCAAACCAAGTACTGAGTACATATGCATGCTTGTACTTTTCAGAGGTCCGATATTGTTCTATGTACAATCCTTGTTTTATTGATTGCATGTAATAATCTACTTTTTTGAGGTTGTGGATTTGGGGTTCTTGGGGTTTTCATGAGCTGTAAGCCATAATCATCACAATTATGACAAATCACGGCTTGAATTATCTTGCTTTGCATGTAATGAGTCTATCTCATATATTAGTTTCACCTTTTAAGTTGTATTAGTGAAATAAATGAACTTTGCACGATATTCTAATTATTCGAGTTTCACCTGTATATCTATATATAGATATACATCTAGATATCTATATATAGATATACATCTATATATAGATATCTATCTATTAATAACTACAGTATTGGTAGGCACAGCATCAGCTCCATCTTGTGAGGGAGGTTGGAGTTGTGATTTTACAGAAGTGTAAGCAGAAAACACCTGTACCATTTTTCATCATATCAAGGGTAACATAATAAATCTATGTTGGTGCATCCAATACGTAGGAGAGCAGTGGTGCTCCATGTATAAATTACCTTGTGGTTTGGCAATTATTAAAATGACTTACCTGTATAATTTCCCATCCTATCAAGGTTAACATACTAAATCTATGTTGGTGCATCCAGTACATCGGAGAGCAGTGGTGCTCACTGTATAAATAAACTTGTGGTTTAACAATTATGGTAATCAGTAGGTGCCAGATAACTGTAGTTCCTGGTTGCTTGAGAGGCAATAATAGTTCTCCAGCAAAGACCGCGCCCCCCGTGGCCACAGCTAACAGTTGTACGTGTTCGCTTGGTAAATGCATTTCTGCGGGTTAAAACGCGCACGCAGCCTGTTGGGCTTCGTAAATCAGCCCCATGTTCTCAAATGTGAGATTGTGTGTTATGTGGCCGCTTTTACAATAAAGTTATCACACTTGAGTTTGTAATTGCACTGCAATCATTCTGATTGTGCTAAATAATTCTCTAACATAAAAAAATCTGTTATAGATCAACAGTGCAGTCTTTCTCTACCAGGGTGCCATCCAGGGTACATTTAGCCTGGGGACCTGGGTGCCCTGCGATTTTGCATAACTTTAAAGGGTGCCGTGACTGAAAAAAAGTTGAAAACTGCTGCAATAGAGGGTATGTATCAAACTCCAAACAAGTTCTATTTATAATAAAATGGTGGCAGTTGCAAATTTGTTGAAAATATGTTGCAATATTAGCCCAACTCTATCAATATTAATACAAGGGGAAGAGATTTGGCCATTACTGACCTGTCCACCTTTTCTCCCTTTACTCAGTGACCTGTCCCTATAGAAAGACTCAGGACAGGACTGTGCCTCTCTCATTAAAATACAAAGCAGAAGCCAGGGTTCATATCTACTTTACAAATTATAATGAAATAAGCTAGCGCAGTACACACAGGGTTAACACAAACCCCTCACAGCCCCTCCTATCGTTACTAAAATTTCTAGTTGGCTTCTTCTCTTTTGTATGTAAAAAGAAATTTAAAGTGAAAGGAGCACTTTTAAATGTATTTATTTTTCAGCTCATGCGATGTGAATGGGAATATGTAACAAGTACGGTATAAAATAGGTTATCCAAGTTTTGCTGCAAAAGTGAAAATACACTTTAAGGCAAATTTATTTTAAGCACCTTTCAGCTCAGGGGAAGATTGTAAATTGTTGGTCTATGGGTCAAACACAACTAACCGGCCCTTTCATGGTAAGGACACTTATGTTAGTAAAAAAGAAGTAATGCGCAGAACATGCTACAGCAAAAACAGTGTGAACAAATGCAGTCAGAAGTAAATCTACTTTAAACACCCACTTCCATCATCTCCATCTCTCGCTCCATTCTCTCAGCCTACGGGCCATGCCACAAGACATACTGTACTCACTTAGTCACAACTTAGTGGCAAGTGGCCCCTAAAGTCCATGGCTACAGGCCTGGTCCATCAAAGGCCTCGTGGAACACCTGGCCCAAAATTCACCAGGGACAGGGACTACAGTCCATGTGTAGTCCAGATAGAGAACCCAGCACCACTGTCAGGTCTGGCGAACCTACCTTCACCAGTGCACCATCCGACTCCTGACTGAGCCAATTACAGTCTTAATTTCACCCAGGAATAGGCCACTTTATATAGGTAGCATAGCAAAAAGTGACATTTTTGAAACATTAATCTTCACGGCTGTTGCAGTGCATGAGGGGAAAAGTGGCAATACTCACATATCTAGAATCCCCCCAGACGGGACTGCCTATATAAAAGAAAACTCACATAGTTGCATAAGGGCAAAACCAGGGAAAACAGTGTCATCAAGTTTTTCTCTTTTAAAACCCCCCCCCCCCCCCCCCTCATTTTATTCAGAGCAAGCTGTTGTGCTCACTGTACGAATACCGCACCTATCTCCTCCAACAGAACAACACACAAATAACATACCACATAATAATAGAACAATCCACAAGTACTATAACCATATTGCCACCACAATGCTTCACTGTTGGGATGATATTGGGCAGGTGATGAGCGGTGCCTGGTTTCCTCCAGACATAATGTTTAGAATTGAGGCCAAACAGTTCAATCTTGTTTTCGTCAGACCAGAGAATCTTGTTCCTCACAGTCTGAGAGTCCTTCAGGTGCTTTTTTGCAAACTTCAAGCGGGCTTTCATGTGTTTTGCACTCAGAAGAGGCTTCCTTCTAGTCATTCTGCCATAAAGGCAAGAACGGTTAAGGGCTGTAGTGATGATTGTCCTTCTGCAACTTTGTCAAATCTCCACACAGGATCTTTGGAGCTCAGTCAGAGTGACCAATGGGTTCTTGGTCACCTCTCTTACTAAGGCCCTTCTCCCCCGATTGCTTAGTTTGGCTGAGTGACCAGCTCTTGGAAGAGTCCTGGTTGTGCCAAACTTCTTCCATTTGAGAATTATGTAGGCCACTGTGCTCTTGGGAACCTTCAGTGCAGCAGACATTTCTTTGTAGCCTTCCCAAGATCTGTGCCTTGCAATAATCATGTGTCTGAGCTCTGCAGGCAGTTCCTTTGACCTCATGGCTTTTGCTCTGATACAGTATGTATTGTCAGCTGTGAGGCCTTTCCAGATCATGTCCAATCAATTTAATTTACCACAGGTGGACTCCAATCAAGGTGTAGGCACCTGTGCTAAATTTTAAGTGTTGTTGCAAAGGGTCTGAATACTTAAGTACATGTGATATTTCAGATTTTTATTTTTAATAAATTCACAGACATTTCTAAAATTCTGTTTTGGCTTTGCCAGTACTAACATCATCAACAGTATAATTTTCTTCAGATATCTGCAATTACAAATATATGTTTTTTTGTCATATTTGCTTTTAGTGCCAGCAAATTTGGAGCCGTTGGTTTTCATGAGTGTATGACTGCAGAACTTGCTTCCCTTGGAAAAGATGGTATTAAAACCTCTTGTTTATGTCCAGTGTTTGTAAACACCGGATTTGTCCAAAAGCCAAATACAAGGTGAGATTTCAGACTTTGTCATATAATGTACATATAGTGCCATAATGTACGTGTAATTTCATACAACAAAGACTTTAAATTATTGTAGAAGACCTCTTTAGGCAGTTATTTATATATGTTATTTATTTCATTTGCAGTCATTCTTTGTAAAGATTAAAAATGCTATGTCCCCCAAGTAACTGAAAGCACTTGAGGCACCTGGTTTTACATTTATTAAGTAGGAATTTTGTCTCTAATCTAAGAACACTCTGTTAGTAAGGGGTCTATATATAAACAACGTGAAGGGCCCTTTGTGCTACGAACATCTGCGAACATTCGTTTTGGGTGAATAATGCCAAAAATTAATGTTGTTAATATACTGGATTTTTCGCAGCTTGAAAGTGTTGTAATAACTAACTATGATCACTAGATGGTGTTTCTCAGTTCAAATGTAGTTTGTTGTTGTAATAATACATTGTGGCCACTAGATGAAGTTTCCCAGTTCTAAGGAGTTTCCCTACTGTCTAATAAGTGAGCTCTTACACACCTCTAGTTAATACACTCTGGATAGTCAGACAGTGACTGCGTAGGGCTTAGCTCTAGGGCAGGGTCATGCTCCCAAGTTAGAGAACGCACGCTTCTGAAGCTAGCCTCATATGTTACAATCTTATTGTACAATCTTCTTTCGATGTACCAAAAACTGTGTAGTAGACATGCGCATTCAGATTCCGAAGGACTTGCAAATCAATGAAAATCAGTTGATTCGGCGGTTCGTCCAAATCCAAAATAAAGAATTTAATATATGCCTGAATATACTAAAACAATATTCAGACATAGATACATTTGTTATCAAAACACGCCGGCAGCCATATTGGACGCCAGCGTGTTCTGCGCATGCCCGCCGCCATCTTGGAGGCGGAGCGTATGACATCACATGACGGTGACGTCACACGCTGAATGACCAGTGGCCATAGCGGCGTGCGGCACATTCTGCACTATTTTGGAGTGGATTTTGATATACACCAAGATGGCGGCGCTCGAACATGTGGGTTCCGCCATCATGGTGTATACCAAGATCTACTCCAAAATGGCGGCGCGCACGCACAGAATGCGCCGGCACGCACAGAATGCGGATTTGAAAGCTCGTTGCCTCCGAATCCGAAACATAAAAATGTGTTTCCTTTGACAAAACAAATGAAAACATATTTTATTTTCATTTGTTTCGTCTGAAAACATTATTTTTGTTGTTGTGCACATGTCTATTCTGTAGTGCAAGTACTTACCTGTTTGGCTATAGGTTGAATGGCTCGCTTAGGTATGCACTCTCGTTACATGGTTTTTAGAGATTTGAAAGTAGATTGCACATAAAAACTCCATAGTCAGACTCTAATATCTGTAGCTAGCTTTAGTGACAGAGGAGCCATTTAACTATATTTATCGCATGTGTAAACAGTCTCATGTGACCTTTGTTCTATAAATAACGCATAACAATAGTTTAAGAAACAAATTATTAATAGAAAAGATTACGTCTGCGTTAAAGTTTGACTTGAGCATAATATATTTTTGCATTAAATAACACTTGCCAAATGCGAAAGTTAAAATTAATTCACTAAACAAATCTCATGACATTGACACTTGACGTGACACTAAATATTTCAGAATTGTGCAAAATAACATTGAGGGGAACCCTGCACTTGCCAGTAAGTGAAAGGAAAATAATGTATTAATTAATTTGTAACACCAGAGAGAGATTGTTCTGTGAATGAAGGTATACTAAGCCTCCATTCACACCAGGTGCGTTGAACGGTGCGCATGTGCTGTGTTGCGGGAGCCAGCCAATTCATTTAAATGGGCTGCTTACCACAGCTAAATTGCACTCAAAGAAGTGCATGCACTTTTTTTTTAAATGGCATTGCACCACAAAGCATGGTAATAGGTTACCATATGATGTTGAGGGATGCATCGCACATGCAATGGCTAGCTGCGAGGGGTGCCATTAAGAAATAATGGTACCCCAGTGCACCAAACATTGCAAAATGCGATCTCATGTGATCCAGGGATGTATGGGGCATTGCATGTGCTCCCGCATTGAAGGGATGTGAGCAAGAACTAATAATGACCAAAGCATAAAGCACGGCTTTAGGAGGGGAAAGACCGCCGGTTGCTCGCCGGCTGTCGAGTGTCCTTGCTCCAACCAAATAATTTACTTATTGCATTATGTGATATTATATTTTGTCTTCCTATCTTTACCTTATATTGAATTATCAAATTGTTGCGCATGATAGTGTTGCATACTGGTATCTATATAGTTATGTTTTATAATTTTAGTATTGTCCTATTCGGATTTTGTATTCTGAAAATTGTCAATAAAAATAATTAAAAAAAAACAACCTGTATATAGTAAAGGAAAAATCCGTCCGTACCCCGGCTGTTCTGGTTAACACAGGTAATAGTAGGCATCACAAGGACCCTGCTCTTAGGTACAAGTTTTGTGTTTTCATAGCTTACAAAGGCTAGCGAGTTTGCTTTCATAATACTAACTGTGGTTGTTTTTCAGATTTCATAAGCTTCAAAAAAAAGTCTGCTGAGGCAGTACAAATATAAACAGACTAAAATATGTTGATGCGAACTTCCTCTGTAGTTGTACAATGTTAACAGTTCTTATTGGTATAAAGTAAAGCAATAGATAAAGGGGGGGAATTTATCAAAACTGGAGCAGACAAAAACTGGTGCAGCTGTGCATGGCAACCAATCAGTTTCTCTTGATTGGTTTGTTCAGATAAGATTTGTTGTATTTGGACACTAGCAAACAGAAGGGAGAACACTTACACCCCAGTGACCAGTTAGTAAGCCATTCATGACTTATGTTGTGCAGCTGCTTTTGTCACCATTGTCAGTAGTTTTCCATACTGTATTTGATATATGGCTACAATGTGGCGTGTTTGTAGATGATGTTGCACATGGAAGGGATTCACATCATAAGTAGCATACATACTGTAATTCATCTTTTCATTCAAACTATAGTAATATCATATTATGATTCACATCATAAGTAGCATACATACCGTAATTCATCTTTTCATTCAAGCTATAGTAATCATGATTTTTTTAGAGAGATGACTCATCCAATAGCCTCTGCCCCAACACAGAAATTAGAAATCTACTCAAATAATGCGTTTATCTTGATAAAATAACGTTGCTAACCATTATACCTGCAACAGTTTTCTCTACCCCTTCTATGCCTGAATAGCAGGCTGCTATGAATGGACAAAGCTTCAACACCTCCGGGTAGTGTCAGAACTTACCCACTTCCTCCAACGTCCCAAACATTCCCATTGGGCCATCAGTATGATAGGCTGTCAATAGTTGTGGGCATGAAAAGCAGGAGAAATTCCGCAGCTAATGAATTCTCCTAAATATAAACTAAGTTGAATTTATAAAAGTGATAATGACACTCTTTTGTGCTGCCTGGATGGAAAGCTGGGAACTTGCCATTTGAGCTTCTAAGCTATAAATAAGAAGCAGGTAGGGAACCATATAGCATCCTCTCAAAACCTAAAGTAACCATTAAATGACCTCAGTAGCATTTGATGAAATGTTAATTAATCATTTTTTTCACTCTCTGAATTCCAGATTATGGCCCGTACTGAAACCTGAAGATGTCTCTAGGAGTTTTGTGGATGGAATACTAACAAATAAGAAAATGATTTTAGTTCCTTCGTATGTAAAAACCTACCTGGTGCTGGAAAAGTAAGTTATGGTCGTGATCACTAAAATTCCTAAAAACATGGAACTCACCTAGATGAGGATTGGACCCTCATGTGACACATATCACTCTCAAATCACAAGCTTATCCATAGTATCCAATGTAAGTGTTGGAATCTGGGAATTAAAGAGTGTTGGAATATTTGTATTATTTTTTTTACCCTTTTTTTCTGAACAAGCCATGCAGCAATACAGGTGAAACTCGAATAATTAGAATATCGTGCAAAGTTAATTTATTTCACTAATGCAACTTAAAAGGTGAAACTAATATATGAGATAGACTCATTACATGCAAAGCAAGATAGTTCAAGCCGTGATTTGTCATAATTGTGATGATTATGGCTTACAGCTCATGAAAACCCCAAGAACCCCAAATCCACAACCTCAAAAAAGTAGATTATTACATGCAATCAATAAAACAAGGATTGTACATAGAACAATATTGGACCTCTGAAAAGTACAAGCATGCATATGTACTCAGTACTTGGTTTGGGCCCCTTTTGCAGCAATTACTGCAATTACTTTGGCACGATATTCTAATTATTCGAGTTTCACCTGTAGATTATGAATAATAGTAAACTACTCCTAGTTGTAATCAGTAAGAAATAAGTCACTACTACAGTGGTCCATTGCTGCAGGGGGGCAGAACAGTGCTGGTTCAGACTGACAGGAAGTGTACTGATGTTTCAAGAGACAACACTACCACAACACTTCCACTGTAAACACAATCTGGGTGTATTGTGATGCAGTGTTCTGTTAGAGAACACTGTACAGTAGGAGTGATAAGTCAGACAAAGATGACTAACCACTTCAGCTAATCCTAAACTGTATTGGGAGATATTCAGACCTTTCTTGTGCTTGGCTCGCAATGCAAATGTCAAATGTAAAGATTGTCATGCTTTTTCAACACCTGCCAAGTGCCCTGCAATTGGCCATTCCAAAGCAGTATTTTTTTTAGGGGTTAAGTAAATGTGATTATTTGTATTACATTGACCATTCCACAGATTCAGAATTCTTTGGGTGTAAAGATCAGGAAGTAGAATATTTCGGCACCCATGGCATTGCACTAGATACTGCAACTAATTCTGGCTGTTTACAAGTACACTTAGAGTAAACATGCCAGATCCTAATATTTACACCCAAAGATATAGGGGAATGAGGTCAATCAAATACATATAATTACCATTGGCGGAACTACCAGGGCGTTCCACCTGCTGGGGGGGCCCAGCGAGAAAGAAGAGGCCCCCCCCGAGATCGTGCTGCTCCTTCCCTGCCGCTCTGCCACCCGCAGCATGTACGGGCGGCTGTGCTGCAGGGCTGGAGAGGCTGTCACACTAGTCCCGTAGAATGTGCTGCAGGCACCGCCAGGCAGCACATTCTGCTGTATGAGGACCCTTTCAACTTAGCCTACGATGATTATACAGCAATGCAGAATAGCACCAACTATGTTGGACTACAAGTCCCATCAATACAATATTTTTTCTGTAGGGATACACCACTGCCAATACTGGGCATTTTCACGATTACTCATAATTGTCAAAATGCCCCGATACTAAATCCAGATACTGGTGTTCTGCCGAGAACGCCAACACAGTCGAATTTGCCGACCTCAGCATCTGCGCTTGCGCACAGACCAGTATTATCAAGGAAACCGGGATTTATTTACAAAGTATTTCGTTTAAATTGTTAATTGTGACTGTTAATAATATTCCACCATTTACTGCCATGGACGGCATATTATTAACGGTCACGATTAACAATTACAAACTTATACTTTGTAAAAAAAAAAGACGGTTTCCTCGTTAATCCAATCTGTACGTAAGCACAGATACTGGGTCCGCGTTCTCAACAGAACACCTGCACTAAAATTGTAAACAAATGGCTGCCTGACGTCCCGCGCTTGCTGGGGACCTCGGCAGCCTTCCTGTTAACCATGCGGTGCCATGGCGGTGGGAGCAGGCCCGGCCTTAGGTCTTTAGGCGCCCTGTGCGAGAAAGCTTTACAGCGCCCCTCAGTGA
Organism: Nanorana parkeri; assembly: GCF_000935625.1. Taxonomy (NCBI): domain Eukaryota; kingdom Metazoa; phylum Chordata; class Amphibia; order Anura; family Dicroglossidae; genus Nanorana; species Nanorana parkeri. The sequence continues at coordinate 29,209 of NW_017307913.1, read as the reverse complement.
CCACACCCCTCAGTGGCCACACCCTTTAGTGACCACACCTCCCTTGTTGCCATGGCGCCCTGTGCGGCCGCACTGCTCGCACACCCCTAAGGCCGGCCCTGGGTGGGAGGTTTGGGGGGGGGCCTTCATGGTTTCTTGCACCGGGGGCCCTGAAGGTTCTAGTTACGACTCTGATAATTACAGTTACCTCATCTGCACTTACAGATCTTTAATACCATAATTATATTTAAGAGTTAAATTTTAGTCGGTATTACCTAGCTATATACACAGTATAATTGTTTCTTTTCTTTTTTTCAGATTTCTTCCTCAGAGGGTGATAGATAGAATAAACAAGATGCAAGATGTACAGTTTAGCACTGACTTAAGAAGTGCATCCAAGACCAAATAATTTGAACCTAAGATATTTCACCACATTATCTGTCTGTACTAAAAACTAGGTGATCTGTGGACAAACAATAACATGTTTTTTGTATTCTACTTATAATCTCAGCCAAATTTATCATATCATATCTAACTATCCTTTTAAGGAAACTATAATGGTTTTGGGTTAAATTAGTTTTGTTTAACGTTTATACATTTTTAAAACTGATATATTTTACATCTTTTTTAAATATGTATACATTATATACAGTATTTCACCAATAAACATTTAACACATGGCAAAGGATTTCCAGAGCACTATGTGTTTTTGAAGTGAGAGCACAACAGAAGCTGCCTGCCTTAACGTGAACCTGTGCTTTGCCCATGCCGGCACTCCTCCTGGGTATTTTTACCTTCCCTTCATTTCCTCACCGCTCCGTTTAACGCCAGGACATTAGTACCTGGTACTTCCAGGTAGGAGGGCTTACCTTCCTTACTTCCAGCAGCAAACCTACTCAAAGCATTAATTGGATGTTGTGGGGGTCAGCTTTAAAGAGAAGGTTTACTCTGTCTGATAAAAACGTTCACAAAAAAAATGTGATATGAAAATGGAATATGTGAAAAGACAGGAGGGTGTGTAATTTAAACCAAAAATAGAGTTCTGTCACCAGGGCCATCCTTATAATGAGGTAGCCTGAGGCTCTTGTCTCAGATGGCATCTCATGGGGGACAGCAGGCAAAGTGGCATGAACACCCTGCTGCACAAGGGTCACACACATCCCTCCGCCCAGCTCTTAGCAACCTAGGATGCTCTTGCAGCGTCCTGCCGAGCTCCTGGCAACCAGTGACGCTATGCCCCCACCCCTCCCAAGTTGACTCAGGCAGCAAAAAACTAGGTAAGCCCCTTCCTGTCTTTTAACCTGATGGTATTTACACTAGCTTTATTTTGCATATGTTTTGATACAGTCAAGTTTATAGCAGTGTCGTTATATGCATTAGCAGTCCATGATATCTGACAACAATAACTAATAGGGGCAAATATTTGTAAATTACCTTTTTCTCAGCTAAGATGAAAATGGAAACTTTGGAGTGCAAAGCTCTACCTTTTACTGCTAATCAGCAACAGAAACAGGTTACTGTTGATCATAGATGCTAACATAATATCGCTCTTATGCATATAGTAAAATCTGTAGTGCTTTAGCAATGCAAATGTGCTATAGGGAACTTAGACCCCTCCTTGTTTAGAAGTCTGAATAAAAGTTTTTTTTTGTTTTTTACTATATTATACTGTATACTGTCCTAAAGATAAATTAAATAAATTATACATAATAAAGACGACTTGAATGACCATGAATTAACATAAACTAAACACAATGGAGTACTTGAGTCAATTGTTGTCATTAACAGCACATTTGGGCTAAGAGAAATAAGGCTGCCATTGCTGTCCTACTGGTCTCACAGGTTCAACATTTTTCGACCTGCTAACTTAGAAGACAAAGATAAGGCATTCTAACTTCTTTAGCTAGATGGTGTTCCGGCAAGTGAATAAACATGTATTTGAGCCAGAGGATCAGGACAACTGCCAGACAACAAAAGGAGACAATGGAAGCCTTTTTCAGCATAGGTGGACACATAGGGGTTGATTTACTAATGGCAAATAGGCTGTTACTTTCCCTTAGTTTAGTGAATGTGGTGATAATTCACTTTACAAAGAAAACACAAAAATATGCAAGGGAAAAAAAAAGCAGTATTTTTTTCTTGCTCATGACTGGATGATCGAAATCAGCAGAGCGTCACCACATTTATTAGGCTAAAGGAACATTCCCTTGAAAGTAAACAGTCTATTTAAACAGTCCAAATGTGGATTATAACGTGTACAAAAAATTGGCAGTGAAAGGGTTAATATCACTCATACAAACTATATTGCCAAAAGTATTGGGACGCCTGCCTTTACACGCACATGAACTTTAATGGCATTCCAATCTTAGTCCGTAGGGTTCAATATTGAGTTGGCCCACACTTTGCAGCTATAATAGCTTCAACTCTTCTGGGAAGGCATCCACAAGGTTTAGGAGTGTGTCTATGGGAACTTTCACCATTCTTCCATAAGCGCATTTGTAAGGTCAGGTACTGATGTTGGACGAGAAGGTCTGTCTCGCAGTCTTCGCTCTAATTCATCCCAAAGGTGTTCTATCGGGTTGAGGTCAGGACTCTGTGCAGGCCAGTCAAGTTCCTCCACCCCAAACTCGCTCATCCATGTTTTTATGGACCTTGCTTTGTGCACTGGTGCGCAGTCATGTTGGAATAGGAAGGGGCCATCCCCAAACTGTTCCCACAAAGTTGGGAGCATGAAATTGTCCAAAATGTCTTGGTATGCTGATGCCTTAAGAGTTCCCTTCACTGGAACTAAGGGGCCAAGCCCAACCCATGAAAAACAACCCCACACCATAATTCCCCCTCCACCAAACATTTCACTTGGTACAATGCAGTCAGGCAAGTACCGTTCTCCTGGCAACCACCAAACCAAGACACGCCCATCTAATTGCCAGACAGAGAAGCGTGATTCGTCACTCCAGAGAATACGTCTCTACTTCTCTAGAGTCCAGTGCATCCAACGCTTTGCATTGCACTTGGTGATGTAAGGCTTGGATGCAGCTGCTCAGCCATGGAAACCCATTCCATGAAGCTCTCCACGCACTGTTGTTGTGCCAATCTGAAGGCCACACGAAGTTTGGAAGTAGGTAGCTATTAACTCTGCAGACAGTTGGCGACTTCTGCGCTTCAGCATGCGCTGACCCCACTCTGTCATTTTACGTGGCCTACCACTTCGTGGTTGAGTTACTGCTGTTCATAATTGCTTCCACTTTGTTATAATACCACTAATAGTTGACCGTGGAATATTTAGTAGCAAGGACATTTCACAGATGGACTTCTTGCACAGGTTGCCACCTATCACGGTACCACGCTTGAATTCACTGAGCTCCTGAGAGCGACCCATTCTTTCACGAATGTTTGTAGAAGCAGTCTGCATGCCTAGGTAATTGATTTTATACACCCGTGGCCATGGAGGTGATTGGAACACCTGTATCCAATGATTTGGCCAGCTCAGTATATATTTCGGGTATAACTCCTAATTACATAGGTGTCTAAAGGTGCCCATACACCTTACGACCATCGCAAGACTTTTGTCTTGCAATGGTCGTAAGCTTAATAAAAGCTCGTACGATCTGCCCATCTTGGACAGGCAGATCGTACTTGCGATCATCGAAAGCCCGCCCCGCTGAGGGGCCGGCTTCCGATAACCGCAATGCTGAACAGGCGGTGTGCACGTGCGCACACCGGCCCGTTCCGCAGTTGTCGAACGAGCAGGCTAGAAACGCGCAGAGAATCCTACGAATCCTTTCTAGCATGCTGGTTCGACAAAAGACGCGCGACCGTACAGTAAAAACGGTCGCACGCCTTCCATACACCTTGCGATTATCGTACGATCGCGGGATTTCCCGCGATTATTGTGCGATAATCACAAGGTGTATGGGCACCTTAAGACCAATATACGCGGAAGAATATTCATAAATGATGAAGAATATTCATAAGTGATGCAACTGATTCAAGCAGTGTTTGTGACAGTCAGGCAATGCAAGGGTTGAACCCTGCATGTTGAATAAGATTCAAAAACGAGATAATCAATTGTTTTTTAGAAAATGAAATTCTTCATCGTATGTACCGTGGTATGTCCATGGATCCATCTACAACGCTGATTCAGTTAAGGATAGGCTGACCAGACCCCACTCATAGTTGAGACATCTGTAGTTATGTAGTTGCACAGTTATACAAAAAAGAACTCATATTGGGGTGTCCCAATACTTTTGGCAATATAGTGTGTGTGTGTATATATATATATGCCTATATATATATAAAATGTGTTTCTTATTCCAACCCTAAAGCATTTTTCTTAAATCGCAGAAACATTTATTATGACATCACGGGTCTAAGTCCATTCAAAAGTATTTTGTGTTTGACTTGAATATTATGAGTACAGCTTGCTAGCTAAAGGCTGGGCAATGGGAGTGTCTCACAAACACGAGCACAGACCAGACCTTAGATATAGTGCATGTAATGTGATATTCTGGGTGTTGTGTAATGTAGACCTCCCCTTTCATGACTTCATCACCAACTCAGCTGTCACAGTGTAGTAACTGTACATAGAGAAGCTGTCGAACAGGCTCCAGGTAAGGTTCTCTCTGTTTTTGCAGCTCTAACAAAGAAATGTTACTCTTTGCATTATCAATACACTTTCAAACTGAAGTTTATGAGTTCAGTTTTGTATAACTGTGCACCTACATAAATACAGATGTCTAAACTATGGGTGGGGTCTGGTCAGCCTAACCTTAACTGAATCAGCGTTGCAGATGGATCCATGGACTTCCCACGGTACATACAATGAAGGAAGTATTCCATTTTCTAAAGAGCAATTGTTTATCTCGTTTTGAATCTTGTCCAACATGCAGGGTTTAACCCTTGCAATGCCTGACTGTCACGAGCACTGCTTGAATCAGTTGCATCACTCATGAATATTCTTCATCATTTATGAATATCCTTCCGCGTATATTGGTCTTAGACACCTATGTAATTAGGAGTTATACACAAAATATATACTGAGCTGGCCACACATTACACTGTGAGTTTTGATGGGTAAATCCTGTGTGCTTATGACATTGGTTTGAGATATCCAAGATCATTCAGAATTCATTGATCTGCTTCAGTTGCTTTTGCACACCCATAGACTCGTACGGGGACAGAAGCAGTTCTGAAGCAAACAAAAGTGCATTAACACTGGCTCTTAGAACTCAATGGGAGTTGATTTACTAAAGGCATATAGACTGTTTACTTTGCAAGGGAATTTGTACTCTTCAGGGGAAGCTTTCCCTTAGCTTGGTGAATGAGGGGAAGCTCTGCTGACTTCAATAATCAAATTATGTGCAAGCATAAATACTGTTTTTTTTAGTTTCTGAGCACATTATTGGGCATTCTTTGCAAAGTGAAATTGCACCATATTCACTAAACTATGAGGGAACTTACATTGTAAAGTGTAAAGTCCCTTGCAAACAGGGTACAGCCTATTTGCCTTTACTAAATCAATACTAATGTATTAAAAAAAAGGCTTACCTATATAATCAATTCACATAAGCCTTCGTATTACATACTTTTTAGAAAAGGTAAAGATGGTGGTTCACTGATGTACTCTCATTAAATAGCAAGGAAGGCATATAGCATGGAGTCCCCACCTCGCAACTTACAGGACTTAAAAGGATCTGCTACTGATTGCTAGATGCCAGATACCACAGCATACCTTCAGAGATCTAGTGGAGTCCATGCCTCAATGGGTCAGGGCTTTTTTGGAGGCAAAAGGGGGACCTACTCAATATTAGGCAGGTGGTCATAATGCTTCTTTTAAGCAAATGTTCTTAGGGTATTTTCTCTTAGGTTGCATCTAATATTGCTTACATTCAACAAATAAATTAATTTAATAACATGTAAATAGTTAACACATTCTAATTACATTTGATTCAACAACATTGGAAAAAACAAGATTTGTCAAAAGAATGTTACATTCGCCCTGCGAAAGACAGATATCAGAGACAGACTTAGATATCAACAAATAGCAGGGAGGAGGTACATCTTCATTCCCTGGTGATCTAGCGGTGATCATTAGTAAGGTCTGCACTAGACCTTAATAATGATCCATCATTCGGCCCGGAGCTCAGAACTGACAGAGCTCTGGCCGGAGCTGACAGGAGCAGCTCTGCGGTCTGCATCCGTCGGAGATGTAGACCGTGTAGCTGCTCCCGCAAGTTGGGCACGTGGTCCGTGACCGTGTGCCCGACTTGTCAGCTGGCTGTGGGCCACTTGTCAGCTGGCTGCGGGCCAACTCCCGCCCACGGATCGGTACTTTGAGACCGCTGTTCTACAGTCTTATGACACCAATATTGATCTCTTTTTAGAGAAACCAATCAAAGAACCCCAAACTAATGATACACCTTATTTTTGGTATGATACAAATGCTTTATTAGACTGTCATGATGGGCCGAGCAAGTGAGTAGGCAGATAAGATTGGCTTCTGGGGCATAAGGGACATTGCCTCTAAATAGAGGTATCATTCTGCATAAGAATACCTGAAATGTATATTTTTACTAGGAATTGTGTTAATCCAATCCCCCGAGTTCCCCCAAGCCAGTGCAAAACTGTCACTGGCACACCCCTCCTACAGAATTTCATAGCTATTGCATTGTCTACTCTGATCATGGTTACATCCTTGTTAAATAAAACAGTGCCAATTAGGTACACTGTACAAAACCAGATACTTTTTCGAGTGGGTCTAAATTCATGGCACCTTTTCTAGGTTTGTTGTTATTCTGATTTAGCACCCTAAGTAGTGCATGGTGAATTGTTATGTACACTCAGTTAGACATTTTTATTATTTTGAGGGAGTGACTATTGTGAGAGAATAAGATCAGATAAATATTCATGTATTTTTCTACAAGCAGGTTTCAAGAATGAAGTTATCCGTCCTTGGAGCTTCTGGCCAGACAGGATTATACTTGGTGTCTCAAGCCTTGGGACTGGGACATGAAGTAAAAGCCCTTGTGAGAGATGTCAGTAAAATAACAATCCAGCATGAAAATTTAAAGGTTTGTATTATAAATATAATAATTTCATCTTGTTTCCTTTTGCCTCTTCTGTTTTACTATAATGAAAATTGCAGTGTTAGCATTGAAAAGTATTCCATGGCAATGGCGTGGCCACCATAAAATAGAATTGCTAACAGATTATAAAAACCAACTAACACGGTTATGTATTTGCTTCAAATAATTTGAATGCAACTAGCATATGTACCTTAATTGAGTATCAAACTTTGGTAACCCTCTGGCAACAGATTATACTGACTTCTCACAATTTATAGGCCTCATTTACGTATTATGTATTTACAGGCATTTCTGTGTTCCTTATAGATTTTTGCCTCCAAACTCCCTTTTATTTCCCACTGAACTTTGATGTTCCAGAATTAGGGATGCACTAATACCATATAATACATACTCTGTATTGCTCACCCTGGCTGTGCGGCATCTCAGAAGGCTGCGTGGGGTCTCAGGAGGCTGTGCGAGGCCTGACCAGGGCTGTGCAGGGTCTCAGGAGGCTGTGCAGTGTCTCACCAGGACTGTGTGCGGTCTCACCAGGGCTGCATGCGGGTCTCACCATGGCTGTGCGGTCTCACCAGGACTGCGTGCAGGTCTCACCATGGCTGTGTGCAGTCTCACCATGGCTATGAGATTTCACTAGGGGTGTGTGGCCTCACCAGCAGGGCCGGATTTCCCACAAGGCCAACCAAGGCCTGGCTTCGGGACAGCAGGGAGTAGAGGGGAGGCAGGGGTGTGGAACTGATATCTCCCGATGCCCGATGCATGTGAATAATGACGTTATGCACACTTACGCTGGCAAAGAGCGGAGGGGACATTCACCCGTCGGGAGAGGGTATGCCACCGGGTCCCCTCCTCTCTAGTACAGCTGCCGGGCTCTCAGTCCATGACCAAGTGCCCAACTTTTCAGAGGAGGTGACACCAAACATGACAGTCAGTCATTTTGGTGTCCCCCCTCCGATGCTGTTACCCGTGTGGGTCCCATCCCCCTTGTGACACCACTGGCTGTGTCTACATCCCCTAATCTCCCAGATCTGGACCCAGCACTACAAGGACCATGTGCAAATATGGTAAACCACATCCAACCCATACACTTTTTAGTGGGGACATATGTGCACTTGAGCCCCGGCTGTTATCTATAACTATGCCTATATTCTCGCTGTTGTTGCCTGAAAGGACCTGCAACAGGAATCCCATAAGCAGCAGAGGTGGCATGGGAGGAGGCTGTGTCATAAATCAGCACTATCAACAATAAGGGGAAAGAAAACCCCTTATTCTGTGTGGTAATGCATTTGGTCAAGAAAGAGTACACCTGACTCCCAGCACATCATTCATTCTTTAATTCTTTGATCATTGGCGGGAGTGCTCGGAAACATTAGACATCTCTATGTGCCATTAGGGTCTACTTTTGATCAAGGAACCACCTGACGTTCCCTTCTCTGCTCAAGCACAGCCGCTATTTGACTTCCCATTCACTGTGCTTTGGCAAGCTCTATGCAGTCTTTTTGTACTGCTTGCTGGAGTGGGTGCAGTTTGGGGTGGCAAGGAGCTCTGTAAATGGACAAAGGTAAATGACTGGAATTCCCCATCTCTCCTCTCCCCTTATCCATTCACAGAACACCTTGCATTATGTGAAAATAATGCAAGGCTTTTGGGAATGGACAAGGGAAGAGAAAAGAGAGGTAAATGACAGGGGTGTATGTGCCAAACATTCTAATTTCCAGCATGTGTCAGAGTGCCCACTTACATTGCTTGGCTCCATCAGAGTGCCCCTTTAGAATGTTTAACCCCATCACTGCCTCGCATTGTGGCTGCCTCTGGTAGTTTAATTCATGGTTTTGTACTGGTACATGCTGAACAAATCAGAACATGTAAATCCTGTTTTTTAGCAATTTTCTTAATGTTAACGGTGAAATAACTGTTGCACTTTGCTATAGCGGTGCTTTGTAATATTGTTAATGGGTGGTTTGGCAGATTAAACTACGATCCTGTCAGGAGGATTGCAGATTATCACAAAGGATGTCATTGTGCAGCTCAGAATACATTCCCCACATTGCTTTCTCAACTGATCACTGAGATAACTTATCTCAGCCTTTCACAGCTGTTACGTGAGATAAGTTTTCTTTTCGCAGGTTATTAAACAGCCTCTGTGCAGCCGAGAAAAACAAAGAGATCTGCTGAGTAAAGTTAACTCGTGATAAAGCTAGTTTTATCACAGTTTATTAAATGTACACCAGGATCTATTACTGTGTGAGAGCCAGAAATTTAAGTTGCAGCACTGTGTATAGTAGGATAAATGACTAAAGTTAAAGTTTAAAAGACTAACGTTTGTATAGTAATCAGCAGCAATCCACACATAGGATAGTCTTTGTTAGAGGTACATTTTTTTATTTTGGTTACAGTTTCCTAACTTGCCCTGAACTTTTCCTACTTTTCCTTTTTGCCAGCTTCCCCTATCTTTTCCTTTCAGCAGCCTCCAATGCACTAACACTATGACTGTTCTCTGCCCCTGGTTTTTGCTGAGGCACAAAGCCCACATTATTGGCCCATATAAGCCAGTTTACCTAAGTTCAAAGGCCCTTGCAGTGCAATAATGTGAAAAAGAATGGGGGTGGCCAACTTTCTGCATTAGTTCCCTGGGACCGGGAACCTCAAACCGTATCCCTAATCATGGGGGTTGATTACCTGGAAGAGAATAAGTAAAAATATAAGAATCAGTAGAGTGATGAAGAACATGGGAGGTAATTCTGAAGGGTTAGATTGTTATAATTGTATTGATACAGGCTGTGTAAATATTTTAGAGACGGCATGATAGTAGTATTAGATGTAAGAGTCTATTTAATGGAATCCTCTTGCAGCAGTTGGAAGGCATGGATTTTAAATTCGGAGGTACCAAAAGGTCAGTGGCGGAACTACCACCATAGCGACCGATGCGGTCATCTGATCACTCCAGTGTTTGTAAATAACTGTGGACACATAGTACTATGTGTCCCCAGTTATGAATGAACAGGAGGTGATTTACATCACAGCCTGTTCATTCATGAGTTTCTCAATGGGGAGAAGCACTCAGTACAGAGGCTCCTCCCCATTGAGAATCTGCTTGATAGTAAATATCTTACTATCAGCAGTTTGTGAATGAATGGGAAGCCTCTGTACTGAGTGCTTCCCATTCACTGAGTCAATCTAAAACAAAAATGCATGGAAAGCGCTCCACTGTAGTATGGTCAACTCTCTTGGTCGTTGGTGTGTTGGGGGATGGTGTGCATAAACTCTTCGAAAACCGGGAGAGGAACCCGGTGAATCACATTCATCAAACTAGACATTGAGGACTCTGTGTCCTCAATGTCTTTTTCTATTTCAAAAGGGAAATGTCAGGGGTCTGTTTAGACCCCTAATATTTCCCTAAAGCCCCCCCCAACAGTAATTAATAATAAATAATAATTACCATCTTGTCTTAAATTGTATTGTGACTGTAATGTCTTCCTTATATTGTAAAGCGCTGTGCAAACTATTGGCACAATATAAATCCTGTATAATAATAATAAAAAATAAATTTAAAATGTGTAAATAAAAAAAAGCACAACCCCCCCACACACACATAACATACACCATATTGTGGTGTACGCCAGGCACATGCGCTGCAGTGCGTTGTTAGAACGCATCGCAGTGCATGATTTTTTTCTTTTGTAAAAAAACATTAATTTAACTGTGGCAGCGCATGGCAAAGCTTTGTGACGCATTGTTGTGATACCTTGTGTTGTAATTAAATATACGCCTGTATCACTTTATCACAACACAAACACCAACACATCGCAAAAAACATTTATAACATAAATCGCTTATTTACAGTTTAGCGTTCCTTCATTTTGTTTATAATCCCCCTTTCCTCAGCCTCTCATTGGTGTGGCAGTATTAAACTAAAGTGTTAGGCCTCATTCAAGCGCCATTCACACTAGGGCGGAAGCGTTTCACTGTGGTTTCCGCACGATTTTTTAAAGAGCATTTTTGGCTGTTTTTAGTCGCGTTTCAGCGCTGAAACGCAATAAAAAAATGCTCAAACGTGCTGTTCAGCCAATTTCTATTAAAATGGGGGCGGGGTTACGTTGTGGGGGCCTTACAAAATTTTGCTATGGGGCCCTGGGATTTCTAGTTACGCCCCTGCCAAAGGTGTTGATGTTATGCAGTTGGAGGCAGCAGAAACTAATGGAATAGGTATGACAGGTCTATTTACAGTTGGATAGATGTCAGAGAGTGGTGTGAATAGGGGACAAAGGTTCAGTTTCCATGTTTGATCAGATAAGTTCCCAAAATGGTGCTTAGTTGCTGATTACCGTCAGTGGACAGTGACCATCTAAACACAGTATTTACAAAATAATTTCCTATAACAAGCTGGCTTATTTGGGCTATAAGCAGAAATAGAAAGACCAATGCGATCTATATGTCTCAATAGACCACAATATATGTTCATCAGAGAATTAATAGAAGTGTGTTCAGCTAGTGTTACCAGAACAAATGTAAAGATCATCAAAACTGGAGCAGACAAAATCTGGAACAGTTGCCCATGGCAACCAATCAGCATCTCTCTTCAGTTTGCTCATGTAAGATTTGAAAATGAGACAGAGAAGCTGATTGGTTGCAGTGCAAATGTGCTCCAGTTTTGATAACTTACTCCCACAGAGTTTATGTTGCGGAAACATAGAATCAAGTACATGCTTTGTTTTTCAGGTAGTAGAAGCCAATATATTTTCACAGGAATCCCTAGCAGAACATTTTCAAGGCCAGGATGCAGTTATGTCATGTCTAGGATTTCCTTATAAAATGTTCTCATCTATCAGTGAATACACCAACTCCATGAAAGCCATCGTTGGAGCAGTGCGACAAACTGAAGTGAACAGAATGGTTGTGATGACTTCATGGTATACGGACAGTAAGTAAATGTAACAAATATTTTGTGAGCATCACTGTCCCTATAATGAGGCAGTCTGAGGCGGTTGCCTCAGGCGGCATCTCATTGGGTCATGTGAGGGGGAAGCAGCTGCTGCCCCCTTTCCAGCCAGAACATCCAAGGTGAGCAACCTAGGATTCTCTGTCTGGCGTTTCGTTCAGCTCACTGACGTCACTGGTTGCCAGGAGCTGGGTGGGACACTCTAACTGATGTCCTGCCCAGCTCCTGGCAACCAGGGACATCTGTGAGCTGGCCAGGATGTTGGACAGAGGTGCCGTACACACCCCTGCCACCCAAAAAAAACCTCCACCCCCCGGACAGTGGCAAAGCTCGACATTTCGTCAACTGAGGCAAAGACTCGTAGCTGCTCCCCCCACCCGTAAGAAGTTCTCAATCCACTCTCGATGCCCCCACCCCACACTTCTCTCCGGAGAGGTGAGACTTCAAATCGCCTCAGGCTCCAGTGCTGCTTTGTTAATTAAAGAGCCACTTCTGAGCTCACTTCTATTTTCCTAGCGGTGCCCCTTCTAATCTGTCACGGAGGAGAGACTGAAATGAAGTGATTTCAAGTCTCACATCCATGGTGAATCCGGTAGGGCGCCACCACACCAAAAGAAGAGAGCACAGAAGCAGATCACTGATCTGACACAGAGGTGAGGCTTGAATCGCTTAATTATCGCCTCATAAAGTGCTGCTGTTTTCAGGCGCGGTGACGCCCCTCCTAGCTTCGGCCCTGCTGATCACTATACATGGAACTATACACATAGGGGTCTATTCACAAAGCTGCCGAGGGCAGCCGAGTGAATGACCGATCTGAAGTGAAGTGAGCCGAACACTGTTCGGCTATTCACTTCAGGCTGGTACGGCTGATTTCAGCCGTACATCGGCGGCTTGCTTCGAGTGGCTTCGGGTCGGCCGAACATGCTCAGCATAAGAATAGAGAAAAAAAAATATAATTTTCCCATAGAAAAGCATTGGGACATTACTATTGGCTATTTCAATTTGCAATAGCCAATAGTAAACTAGCATTGTACCCGCCCTCTGCTGATGGGGACCTGATGGGGCTATAGAGGGTCTCAGGATGGCTGTGTGGGGTCTCAGGTGGGCTTTGTGGGGTCTCACCAGAGGCCAGGAGGGTCTTGTGGGCAGCAGAAGTGCTACGTGGGTCCCCGGGAAGGAGGAGCAGTTTACTGCGGCCCACGCTGTAAACAGGCGCTGTGGTTTACAGAAAGGCTGCCGAGGTACTCAGCAAGCACAGGACCACTGGCAACCTCTTCAGTTTAAAAGTTGAAAGCTTTGTGAGTGTATGCAAATAACAGAACCCTTCAGGTGTTTATATTCCTCCAGGCCTCTGCAGTTTTAACCCTGTGCTCCTAGAAGCTGGAAATAAGTGAGCAAAGTTGTGCAGGTGACACAGCAGCAAAGGTCTGACTTCAGGTAACCCCTGACCTTTGAGCTGAAGAGTCAGATTCAATGTATGTAAAGCTACATAAGGGAAGTAATACAAATCTTTCATTTATAAGAACATAAAATTATAGTAATTTAAGACTGCATGAGCAGATTTTTCCATAAGCCCAGTAGTGACTAGGTGCCTTTAACTACTTCCTGCTCACAATCTGTAGTTTAACATTCCCCAGCATGATGCCCCATCCTATAAAAAAATTATTTTCTGGGGAAGCGCATGTGCGAGGCTGCCGATGGAAGTCGCTCTCTAAGACAGCTCCGCAGCTCACCCAGGCAAAAACCACCATAGCAGGGAACGTCCCGCTCCCCATTCTCTCCACTGACCTTGCCTGATACCGAACACCCTGCAGCACCGAATATGTCGGCCCCGGGCACCCGCAACTCCCAGAAGGGAAAACAACAGCCCATAGATGAGGCTATGGCCCGGGCCTCAGCTAAGATGGTGCCGGCGGCCCGCACTCACGTGACACAGGCCCGCCGGGCCTCGGTGTCTAGTAGTGAGATGGAGGAAGGAGATCTGGACACCCAAGAGGGGGATAGTCCCAGGAGCCGCTCACAATCCCCACTCCTGCAGCGCTTTGATGTCATGCTGCAAATGGTGGTCCAATCCACATCAAAACAAATAACAGATAAGCTACTGAAAGAAATTTGTGACATAGGGCACCGCACAGCAGCCCTGGAGGACCGGTGTGACACTATAAAGACTGACCTTTCCGTAGTCGCTCATGACCTTGACACCCTCCGTGAGGAGAACTCGCAGCTCCTGTACAAATTGGAGGACATGGAGAATAGATCCCGCCGATCTAACCTACGCATCCGGGGGCTCTCGGAGCATATTGTTGATCTGTTCTCCTCCACCACAGCGCTTTTCCAGGAGTTGGCCCCTGACATCCCAATTGAACGCTTGGAAATTGAAAGAACACAGAAACTGTGCAAATCCCCCGACATCACCGGGATTGACTATGAGGGAGTGTCTCATAAGATCTGCTTGTTTGCAGACGATGCCTTGCTCTTTATAACAAATCCGGTTGTTACTCTGCCCAATCTGATGGCACTTCTGTCGGATTTTGAAAACATCTCCAATCTTGGTATTAACCAATCTAAGTCCAAGGCTTTGAATATTTCCTTACCCCCTCCACTAATTGAATCCCTGAGCAGTAGCTATCCCTACTTCTGGAACTCTGACCACCTTCTCTACCTGGGAATCAAGCTGGAGCAGTCTTACAACACTTTATATAACTCAAACTACCCCGAGATGGTGACCAAACTATCACGAATGCTGAGGACTTGGTCCCAATATCAACTCTCCTGGTTAGGCAGGATTGCTGCGGTCAAAATTACGCTATTACCTAAGATTCTCTATTTATTTAGAGTCCTACCAGTCGCAATCCCCAGCCCTACTCTCAGAAAACTGCAATCACAAATATTTGCCTTTATATGGGGGGACAAAAAACGTAGGGTACCCAGACGTACACTCCATCTCCCGAAACTCCTGGGAGGGTTAGAAGTTCCACACCTAGCCAAATATTACCTAGCGGCACAAATTGGACAACTGGTGAAATATCACTCAGACTTCGAGACTCCGGCCTGGGTGGCTCTGGGGTCTGCACTAGTGCTTCCCACGTCGGCTGCCAACCTCCTATGGCTAGCTCCGAAACAGAGACCAACGATTTCCATCCCGATCACATCCACATCACATAAAATTTCTCATGGCCTTCTTTCCCCTAATTTACCCCTCATGTCCTTTCTGGCGAACCCCCTCTTCACCCCTGCTCTACAACATCCGGTACAGTTCTCTGCGTGGTCAGAACGCAACCTTACCACTCTCCGGCAACTGAGGACTACGTCAGGAGTTAAAACCTTCCCATACCTTCAAGAGCATACTCAACTCCCAGGTAGGGAAATATTCAGGTACCTCCAGATCAAACACTTCATAACCTCAATCACCCCACAGCAGTCCAGTCCAACACGGCTCTCTCCATTCGAGAGAGTTTGCCACACCAACCCACACACCCCAGGACTCATCTCACTCCTCTACCAGGACTCATCTCACCGCACTAATCTCCCCCACGGATACGCCTCCTCCTTCCTATGTCCCACAATGGGAAAGAGACCTAGAGTCACCCATTGACGAAGACGTCTGGCAACAATCTTGGGCAAATACTAAATCTAGCTCGCACTGTGCAAGCATGTTGGAAATTAACTACAAAGGTCCTCATGCGCTGGTATATGGTACCTGCCAGAGTGGCTATCTATAACCCTAATTGCTCCCCTAACTGCTTTCGAGGTTGTCTGGAACCAGGCACCTTTTTACACATATGGTGGAGCTGTCCACAAGCTTCGACCTTCTGGGATGACATATTCACCCTCCTATCGTCACTGTTCTCGGAACCTCTGACCAAAGACCCACTTTTCGCATTGCTTAACTATAAACCTAAAGGCCTTCCCCGTAAACAATTTAACCTCTCCATGCATGTGTGTACATCTGCAAAGAGAGAAATAGCTAAAAATTGGCTAACAAAGCCCCTTAGTATTCATAGTGTAATCAACCATGTCAACTGGATTATGGCACATGAGAAAAGAACAGCACAACTTAATGACCATATGAACAAATTTGAAACAACCTGGCCCCCCTGGATCGTCAAGTATTTTGCCTCATCTGCCTCGCGCCGATTTGGTACGCTATAATTTATCTCTAATACTCTCCCAGGCATAGTACACTTACGTGCGACCCGAATACTACTCTCTCTTCTTTCCCCCCTCCTACTTGACTTACCTTCTGTCTCCCAATGTCACCCTCTCCCCCTATTGTCTTGTCTGTTAGTCTTGTCAGGCAACACATTTTGACGAGCTTGGACGCCTAAAAAAGAGTACAACCCAAACTGAACGCCTGCCAACTTTCTATACACACTAAGGCGCTCCGAATACTTTTGGGGAATAGAGCCCCAAGCTTATATTATCGGGCACATAACACAGTGAATGATAGCGGAGCCTTCTCCACGCTCATACTGATAAATGTATGCTGTACATCAGAGCTAAGCTATAGGAATATACGTCTGAAATGTATAGACTACCATACTTTTTGATAACACGCCAGTGCTGCCAAAAATGTCAAACTGTTGTACTATTATAATGATTCTCCCTACGCGGCGATGCCGTTTTCTCTTTCATCCCTGTAACAATAATTCAAAGTTTTGTACCTTCTCTAATGGTATCAAATGTTTTCTTATATGTGAATGTGTCCTTTATACTTGTAAACCAATAAAAAATTAATTGGAAAAAAAATAAGTTTCTGAGAGTCAACAGCTTGCGCGACAGGTGGCTCACAGTACAACAGCTTCAAACACAGCTTAAAGGGTTATTAAACCCTCTGGTTTTTTTTTCATAGATCTACTGCTAGCAAGCATTAAATCTATTGAGGAGGAAGCGTAATGGTCTGGGGCTCTTTTGCTGGATCCAGAGTCGGCGAGTTGCACAGACTGATTTGGCAGCGCCATGCAATACCCTCTGATGTACGCCTAGTTGGTCAGGGGTCATCCTACAGCAAAATAATGACACAAAACATACCTCTGTGTCAGAACTACCTTAGAAGAAAAGAACAAGTCAGTAGGCTTCAAATCATTGAAGGGCCAGCACAATCTCCAGACTTAAACCCCATCGAGCTGGTTTGGGATGAACCGGACAGAAGGGTGAAAGCCAAGTAACCTACCAGTGCAACACATTTGTGGGAACTTCTGCAATATATGTTCCCATATGTGAACCCAGGCATGGTATACTTCCAAAGGGGGGACTCACGGGGTGCCCTTTTCAAGTGTCCATAAAGCTAAACAAAAAATCATAACAGAATTGCGGCTTCCTTTATTTAATACATTTTACAGGAAACAGGACTAATGGTAACCCACACTAAGTACACTAAGACCACTCTGTTTCTTCTAGGTTTATAATTACTACTTACAAATAAGAAATGTGTGGCACTCATTTTATTCATGGAGGGAGATGGTAGGTTCCTTTTCAGCTATATTCTTCTTAAAACATGATCTTGGTGCACGCCTCCAAGAGATCTGTATAATCAATGCTACAGAAGCAAAAGCATCCGGAGTCTGAGAATTTGTACATTTGACATTTGAATGAGCTCTTTAGATTTTTATGGTAATACCTATGCTAATAAAATATTAGAGGTGACATTTAGATTGGTTGCAACACTTTAGAATATTTGTTTGCACAGAGGCAATTGTGATTTTGCATTTAAGAGTGACATGACATCCAAATAAATGGTTTTCTTTCCTTCCGTAGCTAGCTCTGCGCAGAATTCTTCATTTTTTGTACGCAATTTACTCATACCTCTCATAAAAAGTGTGCTCACAAACATGTATGAGATGGAACAGTACCTTGAAAAAGAATGTCCTGATCTTAACTGGACGGTTGTAAGACCACCCGGACTACAAAATGTTCCAGTAACAGGTAGGCATAGTGTCATTGCTTTGGAAATATAGTTAGTATTAAACTAATGAGCTACTAATATAGAGCGTTTCAGTTAGGACAGAAATTTACACTTTTTAAAGTAGTGTCAATGTTGTCACCACACCTCAGGTTCCCTCTTATATTGCCAGGTTGGCAAAACATTGTGCTGAAATAAATAGGCATATTCAGAAAGTTAATACTACAAGTGTAATGATAAGTGATAACCAAGCAGATATGAACCTAATTAATGAATGATCTGACTTAACAAAAACATTACAGCACTGTGTTTTATAGAGGTGCACCGAAATTGAATTTTTAAAACCGAAATAAAAAAATTGTCAGACCGAAACCGATACCGAAAATGTTTGTTATTTTTTAAAAATGTTTAAATATTTTATTTTTATTTATTTTTTATAACTGGACTGTGATAGGCGGCTGAGCGGTGTGGGAGGAGATGCCGGCCGCTCACTGCGCTCTCCTCTAGCAGCGCTCGGCCAGCTATCACAGTTTCTCTCCTCCCCGCTGGGACACAGAGCAGCGCCCAGCGGGGAGGAAAGAAATCACGGATGCGCCGATGTATCAGCAGGAAAATGGCACTTTCGGCATTATGCCAAAAGTGCAATCGGCCGATATGTTTCGGCGGCCGATATATCGGTGCATCCCTAGTGTTTTACATCGTTTCTGTTTGCTCTGGCTTTTTTTTAATGGAGTAATTTGAATTGGGGACAGTTAAGAGGAAAAGAAGGTTCAATAGTTGGACCTATTTCATGGTGATGACCTTTTGACTTGTATGAAATAAGACCATAACTTACATTCTACCATGTAGAGCCAAAGGAAATCTCACCACTCCAATTCCTTAGCCACCATCAGGACTCCCTAGGTGCTAGTCTAATAGGTGCGTCTCCACCTTGGAATGCAGCAGTATACGAACAGACCGCACTATCCAGAGAATTCCAATACTGTAGACTTTATTGAAATTCACAGCAAATCCAGTATATCAGTGAATAAAAGTGTACAAAGCAACAAATGCCAGCACTGCACACCCCCAACCAGCTACAATCTCTCCCATGTTTCACCCGCAGGCTTATTCATAGAGGTCATTTCATTAATCAGTTTGTCTGAGCCACATTTTTAACTGTATTTATTTAACTACTCCTGCCGGGAACATCAAGCATATGTAGTGACACTCCTGTATCTGCTAGGCTAACAACTGTGCAAGCGCACTGCTATGTTAAAGCAAAATTCTGGGAAAATCCTAAATTTAAATGCTTGTTTGGTCTAAGGGACTCATAAAAAACTGTTTTACTTACCTGATCCTCGGACCCGTCGGCTCCCTTCGGACTGCTAGACTGGTCCTTGCAGCTTCTTCTCTTTTCCCTGAGCTTAAACATTTATTTACTGCTCTTTTGAGATTTAAACCTCTTAGGCAAGATATCACCCCTTTGAGGACTTGTGTATGAACCAAAAGGAAAGCAAACGTAAACTATCAAACATATACCACATTCTCTTAATCCAAGCCTTCTCTGATAGACCGTTTTATGTGAGGGGATGGGAAAAAGAACTGGGCTATAGACTATCCCAAGATGATTGGAAATGATCTTTTGTGTTAACATTTAAATCAGGTATTTCAAGCTATATCCAGGAACAGAACTTTAAGATATTGACAAGATGGTACAGATACCCCACTTTATTACATAAGACCTTCCCAAACATATCCGATCAATGCTGGAGATGTGGAGTAGAGAGAGGTACTATGCTACATGTATGGTGGTCCTGCCAAAAGATTCACGGGTCTATTCACAAAGCTACCGAAGGATCTAGCCGTAGCTTCGGCTGATCCTTCGGGTAGCTTCGGCCCCAGGACCCCTTCGGTTCAGGGCTGCTGTACGGGCTATTCACCATAGCCCGTACAGCCCCCGAAGTTGCATATGCATCGGCTCGGCTGAGCCGTGCCGACAGCCTGCTTCTGACAGCTGGGCGGAGCCAGCCATCATCTCAAGGCTGGCTCCGGCCACTTGCAGAGAGATCAGCGTCCCTGGTTACCATTTAACCAGGGACGCTGTTCTATCGATACACTGAGAACCCGTCGGAGCCGCTGTAAAATCACAGCCGCTCCGCCGAGTTCTGTGTGTTATGACAGAAGGCGTCCCTGGTTACCTGGTAACCAGGGACGCCAATGTGTCATTACACTAAGAACCCGGAGGAGCCGCTGTGATATCACAGCGGCCCCGTCGGGTTCTCAGTGTAATGACACATGGGTGTCCCTGGTAACCAGGGATGCCCATGTGTCATTACGACGAGAGCTTAGGAGAGCCGGCAGTGATATGAAAGCCGACTCTGCTAAGCTCTCATCTTAATGGCAGAACAGCATCTGCTGGTTATTAGGTAACCAGCAGACGCTGTTCTGTCATTAGGATGAGAGCTTAGCAGAGTTGGCTTCTATATCCCCGCCGGCTCCGACAAGCTCTAATTCTAATGACAGCTGGTCCCGACCAATAGAAAACAGTTGGGCGGAGCTAGCTGTCACTGCTATCTCCGCCCAATCGTTTTCTTTTCTTCTACTTTTTAAACTATTTTTCTGTTCTGCTCGGTCCCTCTGAGGTACCGAGCAGAATAGCCGAGCCGAATGCCGCTCAGCGGCATTCGGCTATTCACTCACTGCTGTTTGGCATCTATGAGAATAGGCCGAACAGCAGTGAGTAGCTTGCCGGAGGTTCGGCTCCAGATATTGGATCGGCTGAGTCGAACTCCTTCTGCACTTCGGGTCGGCCGAACATGCTGAGCATGTTTGGTCGACCCGAAACCACCCGATGTACGGCTGATTTCAAAGATATACCACATTCTCTTAATCAAAGCCTTCTCTGATAGACATTTACCTGCATTAGATGTGAGGACAAGAGACATTCCATAGCTGGAGTGGAGGGGGAGAGAGCTGATCGCTCATGGTGGCGAGACCAAGGATCAGCTGAGTAAAACTGCTTTATTTGAACCCCTAAGACAAAACAAGCACTTAACCCTTGCAGTGCGTGGTTAGCCCCTCTGAAAAGGTAAGTTTTTTTTCTATTTTCCCAGAATGCCTTTCATTATCAGGCTGGTGTTTCAAGGTGAAGAGGTAAAACAGATCCCACAACAAAGTGTAAAATGTGCTCTTTATGCAGGTCCTCGCTTCTATACAATATGCAGAAGGTTAGCATTAGGCATGTGCGATTCATTTCGGAACGATTCGTTATTTAGATGAATTTTCATTATTCAGAGATTCGGATATATCCAAATCTCCGAATGACAGAAATTAGGAATTAGAATTTTCGATAACAAAAATTTCAGGGAAACGCACCCCCCAAAAATGGGGGGGAAAATTCTTATTAGACCCTTGACCCGAGCACAGGCATTGTGAGGGTGTTCCCATGCAGAGGGGGACAAGGGACTCTTCCACACAACCTTGATCCAGTGGATCTAGGGATGTGCGGGCAGGTGGGCTTATTTGCATTGGGGTATCCTTTTAAAATTACCAGACCCAAAGGACTGGACTGTAAAAAATAATGTCATTTTTTTTTTCGTTTTGTCTAATGTTACTTTGCTGCAACGAAAGTTCACTCGAAACGAAAATTAGTGCAGACTACCCCTAACGAATTTAGTCCGAGTCAAAATACCAAAACAAATGGACTTTTAGACCCAAATCCTGAAAAACGAAATAACAAAAATGCACATGTCTAGTTAGCATGGCCCCTGGGCAAGGAGGACATTGAAATTCATGGGGGAAAAAAAGAAAATTTACTTGAACCTCACGTAGCATGAAAGCCATATTATTGACAAGACAGCCAGGGAATTAGCAGCTTCTAGAAAAAAAAGGTCAGCAGCTCATGTATCTCTAGTTATGGCCTTTTATGATTTTACTTTTTAAGATATCATGTTTAATTTTACATTTTATGTCGTCGGTTAAACGGTACAATTCTGAGCATCAAAATAATAGATGTTAATAATTTTTCTTATAGACAAGGAAATACTGACTCATGAAGGCTTCTTTGTCCCAGATGAAAAGGGGTACCCTATTACTAACACAGTGTCTCGTGCAGATGTATCACGCTTCATGCTCTCTACCCTTAATGATGAAAAGTGGACCAGAAAAATTGTTGCAATGTGTTGTAAATAATGTTAAGGTAGCTCTTTTTTAACAGCGAAAGCCACCAACTTTAAGCAATGGAGAAAACAAATGAAAGTCCAATTGCCATTATAGCTGGTATTTGCTCACTGGGTGAATGCTAACATGTAAAGTGGACCTTTAGAGATGTTTAGTAATGACAATCTACAAACACATACTTCTAGATAATTGCCGGCTTTGTATTCTTTGCTTACATTATTTCTCTTTTCCTCCCCAATCTTCTGACAGTGGCCATGTTAAATAAGGGCAGCTTACTAGATCGCCCTTTACTTTCTTGAACTCTGGCACATGTGACTAGAACATGTGACCGTGCTCATCATCCCATCACGTTCGTCAATGCTGGAGCACATTTGTGTGTCCAACCCTTGCGTTCAATGGGGTCCTAAACGCGCGATAAACGTGGCAAAAAAAGCTCATTTAGCAAATTTTGTGACATGCATTACGTAATTTGGGCTTCTGCATTTGTGCATGTTTTAGGGCCAGTTCACACTATAAAAAGTGTGTTCCAGAGTGTTCAGCCTCTGGAACGCAACCGGGGTGGTTCCCTGCGTTCAAGGGGCAGGAGGGGGCGTGACAGTGAATTGAAGTCAATGGCACCCCAGCCACACCCCCGCCAACAGTGCGATCACTGGCACCCGAACGCGTGGCACTATTGAAGTCAATGGCACCCCAGCCCCCCCCCCGCCATAAGTGCGATCACTGGCACCCGAACGCGTGGCACATTAGTGCCTGCGTTCCGGTCCAGTGCAATCTGCAAAAATGCTGCATGCACTATTGTGCCACGCATTTGGGTGCCTGCGATTGCACTGTGGGCGGGGGTGTGGCTGCCATTGACTTCAATTCACTGTCACGCCCCCTCTTGCAGGGAGCAGGTCGGCAGTGGCATAACAATAGTGATAGCGGCCTATGTGGCTGCTATGGGGCCTGGGGTGAAAGAGGGCCCCAATAAGGATTGCAGAAGTTGTCAAGAAGAGCTGACTTCAGATGTACGGGGGGTGACGACTATGCAGACAGTTCTCCTGCTACCTGACTTTATTATTATTGACAGTAGGGAGGTTGCTGAGGGAACCCATCAAAATTTTGCTATGGGGCCCTATGATCTGTGGTTGTGCCCCTGCTGGCCTGGTTGCGTCCCAGTGGCCGAATGTTCTGAAACGCAGTGTTTGTTACGTGAACCAGCCCTTAATGCATGCAAGCGCAGACAAAAAATGTGTGTCTTTCTGGCTGCTTTTGGGTGCCATTAGAAATGAATGGCAACACAATCCTGTTTTGCAGTGTTTCTGTCCACACGTGCGGTTTTGTGCACGTTTGGCACACATTCATGGTACGCGCAGGTGTGAATGCAGGCTTATGGGGACACAGATAGTAATACAAAGGTGACAGTGGTTCTAACCTCTCACCATTCAATACAAATCTCTCTCTAAAAAAAGTTTTTTGTCTTTACTTATATAAGCATGAATAGATTATTAAAAGAAAAACAGAAATACGTGAGCTGCCAATTCAAGACTGAAATCAGTTTTCGTTTCTGGGTTTTACTGTAGTTTATTTGTATGTGTAAGGTGTCTATCAAGTGTAAATGACATATTACAGAAAGCTCATCTTTTACTGGCATTTTATATCATGAATTTGCAAGTTGTATACAAAATAAAGTGTAAATCATACATACAATTAGGTGTTTTGATTTCAGCAACGATTGTCACTGAAAAATTTGATTTGCTGTGTAATAATTATCAATAATTAATGTATATTATGTTTTTGTAGCAAATATGTTTTACAGCATTTTTTTACTACTTTAATTCCGTTCTGTTCACAAAAAAAGCAACTGCTTTGTATGGCCAATACACAAATTCCAGGTATACAGGTATGTAATGAGTGAGTAGTAGGGCCAAGTGATGGAAAGTACTGAAAAGAATGCTAATAAGCACTACAGTTTATTAAATGAAATGCAATGAAGAGAGCAGTGCACTATGCACTTATATGCAATTAGTCTTTAGGTACAATACAATCTTTTTCTTTTGGTCATCGAGTTGCATTTGGTGAGCAGTATAGATGCTTGCCAGATGGTGAATGTTGTGATAACGTGAATGTTATTAAAGAGGGTGAATATGGGTATATATAGAATACACAATCACATGCAATGGTCTGGAAAAAAATTGCCTGATAGGGTTTCATTATAACATTCATTTTTAAAAAGTAAAAGAAAAACTCTGGGCAAAACTTTTATTAAAGTGACACTAAAGTCAGGAGTTAAACCTTAAAAATGCATTCAAGTACCTTAACTATTAACAAAAATGTAACCTATTTATGTATCACTCGGGCTGTAGATCCTCAAATCATCTCTGAATTGGTGCTGACACTGTCCTTCTTTCTGGAGGGTGGCTGCTTCCGTTCCCCATGGTCACTGTGTGTGTTTTTAAAGTAGTCACCGATCCAAGCTCGCTCCTGTGATGGACAACAATCTCACGTTTGAGACTGTAGTCTATCACGGGAGGGAGCTTGGATCGGTGACTACTTTACAACACACATAGGTACCATGGGGAATAAAAGTAGCCACCCTCCAGAAGGAAGGACAGTGTCAGCACCAATTCAGAGATGATTAGAGGATCTACAGCTGAGTGATACACAAATAAGATACAATTTTGTTAACAGTTCAGGTACTTGGATGTATTTTCCAGATTTAACTCCTGACTTTAGTGTCACTTTAAATGTGCACTGGGGGCTCCCTGTGTGGTGTAGTGCTTAGCACTTCTGCCTCGCAGCACTGGTGGTCCCTTGTTCGAAATCTCAGCCAGGTCACTATCTGCAGGGAGTTTGTATGTTCTCCCCGTGCTTGCGTGTTTTTTTTTTTTGCATTTTTGTGCTTTATATGTAGAGAAAAATGTGTCAGGCTAGATGCTGCGTTTAGGTTTCTAGTGTTCGATAAATGACGCGAGTTTACATGCATATCTGTTTAGCTGCATCTGGTACCAAATCCCAGCATCAAATTGTGTTTACACACATTTACATCTGTGTTAGTGCGTTTAGAAGTTAACATTGATTCCTGGACGCACCCGACTTCTTTTTTCTAAATGCAACTAAATTGACTGCAGATAAAAGCATCTAAACTCAAAGTGTGAATAGATCCACTGGAAATATACTGTATGTATATACAGGCCCTGATTTACTCCCTTTGCCGCCCCAAGGCCGGGTCCTTCAATGCCGCCCCCCCCCCGACACACACACCACCATTCTCGTCCTTTATCGATGACTGCTAAAATAGATCAATTAAAAACACTGAAAATAACTGGTTTTAATTGTACAGACTGAAAATACTCTGTAATGCAGAAAATGCCTTTTAAAGATTATAGCAGTAAGAAACTCCCTAAACATTTTTAGTTCTAACTTTTCTTTTGGAAAACTCATCGATAATATCTTCGTAGGACAAAGTATTTAAAAGTTTTGACTCAATGGCAAGTAAAGCTAAACTGTTCAGTCTTTCTTGACCCAAAGATGATCGTAAATAGTTCTTTACTCGTTTCAGACATGAAAAAGATCGTTCTGCTGAACAGTTAGTAACCAGAGTGCAAAGATAAATACGCATTGCTATATCAATATTAGGGTATATAACCTGCAATTTTTCTGCTTTGAATGTTTTGTAGAGCTCTGAAATTGAAGCTTCACCTTTATCAATGTTTTTCAAGTAAGAACAAAGGTGCAGACATTCATCAGGAAGTGACGTTTCCAATTCATCAGGATAGCTGTGACATAGGTTGGAAGCCTGAGATTGTATATCACTGGTTGCCAGTGTAGTAAGCTTTTCAATAAAGTGAAACTTGTTGTAGACTTGTTCATAAGCCTCAGATCTTCTTTGCAGCTCATTGTTTAGTTTGTCAAGAATTGCAAGGAACGTGTTTACCCTGAAACGGTCTGTAGCATTTAATTGTACGTCTCCTTCTTGACTTACATCAAATGGAAACTTTTTTTTTCTAGCTCTAGCGCAGGCTGTTTTGAAATGGTCAAGGCCAGAGAGTTCTTTGGCTTCTGATTCAAACCTTTCAAACTCATTTCTATAGCCTTGCATGAGGTGGAGAAGTGCCCCATAGAGCTTCACAACTGCTGAAATGTCTACATCTGCACTCTGCAACCGTTTGTTTGTTGCATTAAAAGGTTCCAAAATGCTGTTCCAAAATACTGTCATGAAGGCGTTCTCCAGACAATTCAGACTTCTTAGAAGTGCTGCAGCCTCACTTCTTGTCACTGGCCTTTGAGAATCATCATCCTCTATTGTTTCCAGGGCTTCAATAATTTCTGTCCATGATTTCCTCAGAGTACGGCATGCATCACTGCGTGCTGACCATCTTGTGTCAGACAGATTTTTTACCATGGACTTGGCATTTAAATTAGAAGTTAAGACTTCCCACCTACTGGTAGAGCCAGAAAAAAAATTATACAGCTGTTGGATCACTCCAAAGAATGATACTGCTTCTACGCAGCTTTCTGCAGCACATGTTCCTACAAGGTTCAGGGAATGTGCAGAGCATGGTATATATATAGCTAGTGGATTTCGTTCTTTAACACGAGCCTGAAGTCCAGAATATGGGCCAGCCATATTGCTAGCATTATCGTATGACTGACCTCTACAATTCTGAAGGTCAAGTTGGTGACATTCTAATGTATCAGTTACAGCTTCAAATAAACTTTGAGCTTTGTGGCCAATATGTGGTATGAACTTTAAAAATCGTTCCACTGGCACACCCTCTTCATTCACATATCGTATAATGAAGGCTAGCTGATCCACATGAGAAACATCTGGGGTTGAATCCACACTTATAGAGTAATATTTAGCATCCTTCACCTCGACAATTATTGCGTCTAACAGTCTGGCTGCCAATATTTCAATGAATTCATAGCAAACAGTTTTGGACAGATAGGATGCTGTGCCAGAGCCAGCATTGCCATAGCGCTTAATGTGCTCGTCCATGAAGGGATCAAATTCTGCAATGAGTTCAAGTAACATTAGATAGTTACCATTTGTATGAGAGCCAAAACTTTCATCTGTGCCCCTAAATGCCAATCCACGAGAAGATAGAGCCTTCACAACCGCAACAACACGCCTGAGGACGTTTCTCCAGTACTCTCTTTCTTTGTTTTGTTGCAAAATTAGCATGTTATCCATTTTGCCACATGCAGTGTTCCTGTTTTTTAATCTCATAAAACATGTTTTATGTTGCTCAGAGTCTTCGTGTTATCTTAAGCGAACAGAAGCATTCTTCCAATCACTAAATCCTTCTTGAGCCAGCTGACATTTAGCAGATGAACTACCAAAAAGATGACAAGGGGCACAAAAAGCAGCTTTTGCTTTCTCAGAATATACCAGCTAGGTTCTCTCATACAGTTCTCCATTCTGCAGTTTGCGTTTAATTAAGAAATTGGAGAATGACATGGTCCGATCAGAATATTTGCGAGCCGATAAGGAAAAGTCAGCATTTTTTTTTTTAGTTATGCTGTGCCGCCCCAATGGGGCATAAAAGTTTTATATAGATG
>NW_017307913.1:0-577 GCF_000935625.1 Nanorana parkeri | reverse complement strand
ATCAGTCCTGAAATGTCACTTCTATGCGACTTTGTGACTGCAGTCTCACATTCCACAAAGTCGGATAGCAGTGACATTTCAGGACTGATCAGCTGTTCCAGTGCAGATCGGTTCTCCTGCACATACCATCTGCAATGCCGATCTGCCCTGGAACAGCTGAGAAAGTGTTGGAATTCTTCTCCTTTTGCCGGTCACATATTCCAAAAAAAGTGGGCGTGATTATGTAAAAATGTATGACCATGTGACTGATCACACATTCCACCACTGTTGCAATTTTTGATAGAACACCTGCCCCGCTCCGTTCTCTGCTCATCCTTGCCCTTCTTTTGCCTGTGTTCTATCAATCTCGGATTGATAGAACACCAGGTCAAGTCACTCATCAGCGGCTAGAAACAATAGCAAGCCTGCTATTGGATGTTTTACATTTCATTAGCCAATTGCAGGCTGGCTATTGCACCCGCCCACTGCCAATCAGCAGAGGAGGACCTGAAGGTGAACTTTCGCCTTCAGTTCCCTCCTCTGCACATGTCCCTCCTCTACACATGTCAGGTGTCACCGCATATTTTATTTTGAAATT
>NW_017307912.1:331493-341531 GCF_000935625.1 Nanorana parkeri | reverse complement strand
CGGAACTCCGACAGTCTGGTCAGGACGCACTCTATAAACGTAATCACTTGGGACATTCTAACCTGATCTAACAAAGATCTAACCAACTGCATATGTTTTGTTCAAAAATTTTGATATGGGGGGGCTAACCCGGCTGAGGTGTGAAATCTCCCCAGAGCAAGAAAGACAGTCACAAAAAATTAACTATTCCCTTCCTATGGATGGAGACAAACTTTTACTGAAATAATATCATCAGTGTCTGTGTGTAGTTTGTATTTATATATAAACATGGGGTCAACCATATTTGCTCATAATATATGTGGAATGTTTAGTAATGCTGCACAATGCTGACTTTTTTTGTTCACTCTGGGTGAAAGTCGGCTCAGACTGACTGAAAACAATACACTTTCTTTGAGGCTTATTGATTTTATCTCAGTTGCTCAGCAAGGGTGGTAACTGCAATGTTTAATATACAGATAGCAAATAAAGGGCAGACCTACACATCTGCGCATATGAAATACATGTATTCAATACCGAACATCAGTTATATACAAAATGTGAACAGTATAAAACATTTTAAGTTAACCATTGAAATAATAACTACAACTGTATACTCATAGTCATAATAAAGTTTGAATTTAATATGTAAATTAACACAAAAGTTTCTCATTTGAGTTTTACATAAAGTGGGGAAGGTTTAGAACTTTTGTCTTATTTTATGTTAATGTCTGTAACTCCCCTCACTCCCGTCACTTCCTGTCCTGGTGACCACGTGTGAGAGATTCTCTCTAGTGGGACATATACCGCAATAAAGACAGAGTTTCTAATGCATCCCCAAACTACTAATGTGATTCTATCGTAAGGTCAAAGGTAACAATTTTTAATTACTGATCATTCAAGCTGCACTACCTGTAAAATACTTTTTGCCCTCTACTTATGGCCCGCTAACATGACTAGTGTAGGACCAAGGTTCACCCTTTTAAACAACCCTGCTACCCCACCACCCCCTTTAACTTCCTTTTTAAATAACAGACCACACAATATTTGGATATAAATTGGCTGTAGCAGCCCTTTATTAACAAGTATGTAAACATAACAAATCTGTATTAAAACTTTGTTACCATATCTTAACAAATTATGTGTGTCCATGTGCCCCCACCAACACCTATCAATATTATGTATATATACACCCATGGACACACACATATGACTGGAGGTCCGTGAAGGCCCCGTAACCCTAAAGCATCGGTCTCTGCATACTATTACCAAGGCCCCTAGCCGCAATACACCGGCTCAGGGACAACCACCGAATTGCTGCAGAGACCTTTTACACATTTGACTGTCAGCCCTGTCTGCTGACTCCGCCAACATGAGGACTACGCACCGAAGACACGTCCTTACACACCAGCGTCTCGCCAACACAATCTACCCGGACATCCAGACTAAGCAACACCAGAAATAACAACCTTGCCATAAACCCAGTCGAAAAGGGGTGGGTGGCCGGGAAGTTAGTTCGCCGTGTGCTGGATCCCAACTGAACCGAAAAATTATCCGCCCTCTCGGATCACTACGAAGCCCCTGCTGTCCCATCTATAACTCGACCAATCAGGTAAGTGACCTTATTTGTTTAAAGAAAACATTGACCTAGAACCCCTCCCATTCTTGTTCTCATGTCCACCCAATCATGTAGTCCCCCGCCTATTTCTTCCTGTCTTTTGCTCCGTGACTATCTATCTATTTTGAGTAAAAGGTGCTTCTGAATTTATTTACCAAGTAATATTAAAGGTGCAGTGAGTGTTCGCCGCACCTGGAGCGGATCCCGACTTAGATGACGGGATCCGCCCAGCTGCGTGAGTGACAGCTGGCTCTGCCTATCTTGAGGCAGAGCCAGCTGTACCCGCTCCCTCCCCCGTCCGTTCCGCCAGTCAGCGCTGGCAGATCGGAGCGGTGAGAAGGGAATCCAGCCCCTCCCCCTGTCACGGCAGAGAGATCTGACAGGATCGAGAAGTGAGCGAGCGCCGGTATGTGTTCTCTCACCTCCCGATCTTCTGAGCCGACCTGTGACAGTCTCATTGTCACAGGTCGGCTTAGAACTATGAGGTGAGTGGAAATCACTCATGTCATAGTTCTCCTTTAAGGTGGAACTTACACCTAAATAACAAGGTCTGTGTTTTTTTAAGTCAGCTCCCCTTCCATCCTGTTTAAATACTACATAGAACATGAGGCCCAATTGTACCTTCCGTTCAATGTATTCCAGATGCACCAAAACAAAAGGTCTTTAATATCTTACAGTTCATTTTCTTTCTAAAGCAGCCAAAGTGAAGTGAAACCCGAACACTCAAGCGCTGCATGCAATAATTTTTTTTTTTAGATGTCTTGTTCCTGGGTGGTGCCCTGATGTCTCCAGGGTCTTAGGTGGCCCGTGTAAAAGTGTAATTACATCGGGTAGTTGAGCTTCCTCATTGCAATCTTGCCGATGTCCGTTAACCTAGAAACGGAAAAAAAATTTAATGCTGCAGTGCCGTCCGTCCGTTTTTTTACAACGGGCGGACGGCAACTGGTTAAAGAAGAACTCTGGGCATTTTAATAAGTAACCCTTGCAGTTGGGCTAGCAAGTAGTTAAGGTACTTGAATACATTTTTAAGGTTTAACTCCTGAGTTTAGTGTCACTCTAAGTGCTTGGTTTTGGTGTGGGGGTAAAATAAAAAAAAGATATACTCACCTGATTTTATCCGGCCTGGCTGCAAGACCGCTCCCTGTGGCCTCTTCTCCCCCGGGCTTTGGAGCCATGACCTCATCACATCTATGACAGTCCATTGACTTCTATTAGATGTGAGTAGGCTGAGGAACATTCTAGACATAGAGGGGGGAGAGAGGTGAGCACTTACCACTGCAGGATTGAGGATCAGGTGAGTATATCTTTATTCCAGCCCCTAAACCAAAATGAGCACTTAACCCTTGCGGTGTGGCGGTAGCCCCATTGCAAGGGTTCATTTTTTTAATGCCCAGAGTTTTTCTTTAAACTATTGTAGCACCCAACTTATAGGGGTGCTAAAATATTTCTATAGTCTATGTTCAGTTCAACTGTGACAGAACAATCTGTGAAGCTGTGTCTGCCTGTGGGTGGGTGTGTTACCACACAGGGCAGAACAGCCAATGAGGATTGCTTTGGGCATTTATGTCTCCCAGCCAATCACTGCAGGACAGTAGCAGTGATGTATGCTGGGAGAGGAGATAAATGCTGAGTGTGGCTAATGCAAGAGTCTCTTCCTCTTCCCCTCCCCAGGGCCCTCCTGGCCTGGGGCAGGATGTCTGCTGCTGAAGAGATAGAATGGACTAGGCCTGAGTTGGGGCCTAGGCCTGGACACTGGAGCCTGAGCCTGGAGGCCCAGTGGTCAGCCACTCATGTCTGAAGTTGAACCTGAACAAGACCCTTGACAGTACTGCTTGCCAGAAGTTCTCCACACAGATTGCCTGTATGGCTTAAATGTCCAAGTCTGTGGTGGCAGCAGTTACTTTGCTCTGATTCAATTACAAGGAGTCTACCTTCATTCTGGATGTGCCTGACCCTCTTCCCTCTCTCCCTGGAGTTCAGAAATAAAGAGAATCATCTTGGAGCTATTGTCTGGACTTCAATCTGTCGGTAACCACTGGAAGTGGTAAGTGCTATTGGGGCAGCCATGTGTTTTTAATAATCCCTAGACAGGCTATGGAAGACCCGATCATTCAGCGGCTCCTTCGGGGGTGAGCACTACACGATAAACAATGACCATTTCACCTGTTAATTGACTGATTGTTACTTTTTGCAATTTTAGTAGAGAGACTAAGCTACTTAAAATCAACATGGGCCTCTCTAGACTTACATTAGACTTCTAGAGTAAAAAGTTATTTTAGAAAGCAATGCATTTCCAACACGAAAACAAAAATGCTCTCAAAAGGGTATTAAGCTTGCCTGGTAAGAATACAAATTTACAGAAATGGAATAAAATAGCAAATATGATTTACATGTACAATGTAACACCATAACATTTTTAAAATAGCCTACCCTGATAAATGTAATGCAGTAAGGTCAGGTCTTTGTACTGGGGATTTCTTTGTCTATGCACTTTGTACTTACTCACAATGAACCTGTTTATTATTATGTGATTGCATTTGCTTTCCCTTCCTTTCTTGTATTGATATTTCTACTTAAAAGAGAACTATAGGGTAAGTGATGTTCCCCATAGTTCTCTTTAGGGTTAAGAGAGGATATATACTAGCGCCCTCCCGTGACCCAAAGCTCAGTATATAACCCGCAATATACTGAGAGCGCCGCAGCCTGGACGGATCCCGACAATACTGTCAAGATCCACCCAGCTGCGTGAGTTGCAGCTGGGATTGCCTATCTAGAGGCAGAGCCGGCTGTGCCCGCCCCCTCCCACGTTCATTCCTCCACTCAGCACTGGAGGATCAGAGGGGGGAATCCCTGCAGGGAGCGGTGACAGTCACTACTCTCTGCAGGGAGACGATCAGGAAGTGAGCAGATCGGCTGTATGTTTCTGCTCACTTCCCGATCGATAGAGCTTCTTTATCAGCTTCTTTGTCACAGGTCAGCTCTAACTATGGGGATGAGTGAAAATCACTCCCCTCATAGTTCTGCTTTAATAGATATAGAATACAAAAAAAAAAAAGTTTTTCTATTTTATTCTGTTATGCCTGAACAGGAAGTGTCAATTGTGTCCAGTGAGAAATGTTCAGGTGTACTGTAGTTGCATGATTGCGTGACACCTATTTTATATGTGTTACATGTTACTGTTCACATAGCATAGGCTAAAAAAAATTAAATGAAATTGCCTTTTGCAGTTTAATTACTTTTATTTCCTAAAACTTTACTTCTCTCTGTTTGTAATGTTAGGGGGGTTGTGAGGGGTTTGTATTAACCCCATCTGTACTGTGCTGGCTGATTTCATTATAATTTGTAAATTAAATTTGAACATTCCTTGTCCTTACAAAGGGTTAAAGGATTACAACCCTGGCTCCTGCATTGTATGTTAATAAGAGAAACACATTCCACCCAGTCCTGTGCTTAGTCTGAGCGCCATCACAGTGACCTGTCCTTATGGAAAGACTGAGGACAGGAATGTGGAATGTGTTTTGTCTCATTAACATCCAATACAGAAGCCAGGGTTGTAAACTTGGATTCAGCCATTTTGCCTGATGCAACAGAACATGTAAAAGGAAATCATTTAAAAAAAAATAATGTTTCAGTATGCTGTGTGAATGGCAACACATAACAATCATAAAGAGGTTTTTTTTAGGTTTGTTTTTTAAATGTGACTGCAAAAGTGAAAATGCACTTTAAGCTCTGACACATGTATACCCACTATGTACCACAGCAATTGCTTGAGATAACAAGATAACTAAGTAATATATACTGTATGTTTTTGGGTAACCAGTCCTTTTTTTGGTGATGTCTGCAAATATCAAGTCATAGACAAATCCATAACCAAAAAAAACATACTTATTGTCTGCTTTGATCAGTGTTTGAAAAATAAAACTACTGGAGACAAAAAGCATAAATTATAACCTATAATTTGTCCTGTTTAAAATGACACTAAACTTATGTTTCTGGTAAAAAGCATTGCAAATTTATTTTCAAATGAAATAAAGGGGGGTTTTTCCCCAATTTTGAACTTTTTTTAAGGTGACACTAAAATGTTACAAACAAAATATTGAATATTAATGTTTTAGAAAGAAATACTGAAAAAACCCGAAAAAATAGTTAAGGAGAGAATGAGAAGGAGTTAATTAGGGCTGGTTAGGATAAACTAAGGATTAATGGGTTAAATGGGAACAAATTGTATTTAGTACAAAAAAACAACTTTCGCTGCCAGGCCATTTTTCGTGTTTGTTGCACAAATGTTATAATCCACATTTTAGACCTGAAAATTACTTAAAACCCCCAAACAAATATTTCTGAAAGCCAACACCCTGTAGAATAAAATGGCGGCAGTTGCAAGTTTTTACTTTTTGCATGATATTAGCGCAACTTTTAATCAAACACGAAAATTCAATAAAAATGACACTTGAGATAATTTTAGTATCCAAGCTTAAAAATCGCGTGCACCTGTGAAACAGCAACAAAATAGGATACCCCAATTTGTCCATAGGCGATGCTTTAAAAGCACGTACAGGTCATCAGTTTAGAGTTAACTGTTAATATTGGCCCTAGAATGATTGCTTTCACTCCGGTGCATGCAGAGATACCTAACGTGAAGCGCAATGGGCGTTTTCGTACATAGGTACACCAGACGCTTGTTTACGTTACTATGTGTGCTTTCTGGCGGGCGGGGGACTTTACTTTTTTTTCTTTGTATTTTTACATTTCTTTTATTTTACAATTTTTTTTTTACTTCATTGCTATCACATAAGGAGCTAAAAAGCCGCTACGTGATAGCATATTAGGTGGTGACAGGTACTCTTTAAGGTAACATTAGGTGTCTATGAGACCCCTAGTGTCACTTTGTTTACTAAAAAGAAGCAATTCAAGCACAATAGCTTCTTCTCCAGCTTCTCTAGCCAGGGAATGAAAGCTCAGGAACCGGAAATGATGCAATAAGCATTTTTGTTGGTCTCTCTCTCCTCTACCCGCCGACACCAGTGATGCCGATCCTGGGCCCGCAGGAGGGGCAGTGGAGGCGGTGAAGTAAGGCAGGGGAATTTCAGGCAGGGGGGCATGCTTCACCTGTCCCTGCAAGTGATTTGACCAACAGCATTAAGACATTTTCAAGACTTGAATGCAGTATTGTGTAAGGGACTCGTGTTAACAACCCTCAACTTAAGTCATGAATTTCTTGTAATAGAGAAGAACATCCAGTAATACACCTCAGCCAGAAACTAACCCCTGCTGAGAGGAACTATAAAATAGTGGAAAGGGAATGTCTGGCCATAAAGTGTGTTAGGTGATATTAGGTTTTGGGCAGACCATTCTGATTGAATGATTATAGACCTACAGTGGATGACTTGGAACAAAGGAAATAATGTAAGGGTCACAAGATGGTCTTTGGCTCTGCAAGACTTTAAATCTTATGTAGAACAAAGGCAAGAGAAGCCAACAAGGGAATGCTGATCGACATCCATTATATGTTGGCAAAATTTACTCCTTCACCCAGGTCTGAGCAGGGGGAGAAGGTATATGAGATACTGGCTGGAAGGATTGTGGATGGTTTATATGTGTCACCTTGGTTTCTCACCTACACATGGTGTGGGCCCCAGGGTATGTTACTGCTATGGAGAAAACAAACTCTGAAATTAAAAAGTTGTGTTCAGGATCCTGGAACCTGGAGACTTTTTAGAGCTTTGAGCGGGATAAAGTTTGTTTCCTGATAGCTAGACTTAATTAATTAGTCTCAGCAATAAATATGTCTATTTAAATGTGAGCAGACTGATGCTCACGGTTGTCTCTCCTCCCTGTCTCAGCTATGGGAGCCTGCTGTTGTGCAAAAAGGCTGTCTGCTGACAGAGCACTAAAAAAGGTACAAGTGCTGCTCAGGGAACCCATTAGAGGACACCTTGTTAGTCAGGAACTGCCCCGAGTTAAGTTTGTGACTTGGACTAGCAGATGTTCTGTATGTTTTATATTATGGACTTGATGTGCAAAGTGCGCCTGCATTTAAACTGTGTTAGTTTGCTGCCTTGCTGAATAAAAGTGCAGGACAATCCTGCTTGGACTGTTTCTGGGTGTCTCATATATGGTTTTGCATTGCCAGAACCATTAAAAAAAAAAAATATATATATATACACTAAGCTGCTTGTGTTGTCCAATCTTTAAATGAAGGCACTGATGCTCCAATATTGCTTATAAGGTATATAGAACACTAATATAGCTGCTCAACTGGCTCGCCCAGATGTTTGTAAGTGATCAGACAAGGAAATTAGAATTAACATGAATAATGGTTTCGGATTCTATTGATAGTTCTGTACAACTCAGCGTAGTCCATGTTATATGTTTTGGAAGATTTTCCTCACAGTGCCAGATCAATACTGAGAATTGATTAATCATACATGAATACGTTTTATTTAGACATATTTCATTATCCATAGGTGTTTTCCAGAATTACTTTGGTTAAGAGAAAAATCGTCATGAAATAAATAAATGTACATATTATTTGGTAGGCATCATGATAGTTAGGTTAAAAAAAAACCTGAAGCTGATCCAGACGAATGCAACAAATCGTATAAAGCGTATTATTCTTACACTCTAATGTCCCCCCCACAGTCACACACTATTATACATTTATGTAGCTCTGACATATACCGCAGTGCTGTACACTGAGAACACTGAGCCAGTCACATCAGTTTCTGTACAGAGGAGCTTACACTCTAATGCAGAATGACACCAACTGTGGAGGGTCTACAAATCCCAGCAATACATTTTTACAGCAATGCAGAATAGTATATAAATTGGCGCACTGGACTCTGGACTCGGGGATGCGCTGGACTCGGGGATGCGCTGGACTCGGGGACGCGCTTGACTCGGGGACGCACTGGACTCGGGGATGCACTGGACTCGGGGATGCACTGGACTCGGGGATGCACTGTACTCGGGGACTCACTGGACTCGGGGATGCACTGGACTCGGAGATGCACTGGACTCGGGGATGCACTGGACACGGGGACGCACTGGACTCGGAAGCACTGGACTCAGAGACGCACTGGACTTAGGACTGCAATATTTCATCCAACAGACTGGGATAGAGAAATAAGTTATAATAGGGAACATTACGGTGTAATGTTCCCTATTATAAACCATTTTTCCAATTAAACCAAATAACAGCACACAGTGTGCAGTTTCTGGGCGCCCTCCTTCCCCCCTCCCCAACTGTATCTTACCTTGTACACTGTAATGCTGACTTTAGCCCTAGTGGCCACTAAGTGCACTGGCAAGTTTCTTTGTAGTTCCCATCGGCTGCGCGCAGAGGAGGACGATTATATTACACACGCCTTAAGTCTATGTAGGGAGAACGTAGCAACCCTCAAAAAGGAAGTATAAGGTAATGCTGTTAAAGTGACACTAAACTCAGGCGGGGAAATCTTTAAAATGTATTCAAGCACCTTAACTATTAACAAAAACGTACCTTACTTGTATATCGCTCAGCTATAGAAGCTCAAATCATCTCAAAATGGGTGCTGACACCGTCCTTCCTTCTGAAGGGTGGCTACCTGTATTCTCCATGGTCTCTGTGTGTGTGTTGTAAAGTAGCCACCGCTCTAAGCTCACTCCTGTGATAGAGTTAAATCTTAATACAAATTAGAAAGCTCAACATGAGATTGTAGTCCATCATGGGAGTGAGCTTGGAGCAGTGATCACTTTACAACACACACAGCGACCATGGGGAACAAAAGTAGTCACCCTCCAGAAGGAAGGACAGTGTCAGCACCAAGTCAGAGATGATTTGAGGATCTACAGCCGAGTGATACACAAATAAGAGACATTTTTGTTAATAGTTAAGGTACTTGGATGTATCTATATATGAATCTTGGGTGATCTAAATTATGTATATCAGCACTGGGGAAGGTAAGCAACCCTATAATATTTTTTTTCATTATGAGTCCTTTTTCATACGCATTTTCTGTTCTAGCTACTCTTCCACATTTTGAAATACATTTATATATGTATACAAGGTGATCATTTACTCCTTAAAGTCAACCTGAACTTAAAAATTAAAGTTTTGTTATGTTATAGGAAACATCTAGAAATTTTAGTTGTGCCTACTCAGTACTTTTAGATTGTAAGCTCTCAGGGGCAGGGCCCTACTTACCAACTTGTCTAGAATTGTATTGTAATTGTCATGTCTTCCGTATATTGTAAAGCGCTGCGCAAACTGTTGGCGCTATATAAGTCCTGTATAATAATAATACCTTAACAATCTACATTATTATATATTTTTTGGTACTTGCCGATACCGGATACCATTACCGGAAGTCCCATTAAGGAAGCTGGGCGACGTGTAATGACTCACCACCCTTCTTCCTAATTAGCCAGGAAGCTGGCTCCATCCCGCCTCTTTACCGGCTTTC
>NW_017307912.1:321049-330736 GCF_000935625.1 Nanorana parkeri | reverse complement strand
GTTTTGGGGCGACGCAGGGGGGGGGGGGGGGGGGGGGGGAATGACTCACCGCTCGGCTTCCTTATTGGCCAGGAAGACAGCCTGATGCTTATCCTGATAACTTTGGGTATCAGGGAGTATGGAGCTGGCTTCCCAGCCAATCAGGTAGCCAGGGGGGGCAGTCACTACTTGCCCCCCGCCTTCCTGATAGGCCGGGAAGCCAGCTCCATGTTCCCTGATACCCAAAATTATCGGGATAAGCATCGGGAGCATTTCGATGAGTATGAATACTCTCCCAAATACTCGGTATCTGCGCCGATACTGATAATAGTATCGGTATCGGTGCAGCTCTGATTAGAAGTCTTCATGAGCAGGCCTTGTGGATTGTTAGCTTTTCTGCCAATTTGTGTAAAAACAAGATGCAGTCAAGGCATAGGCACCATCATTCATTAAATTTTGCATTCTACTTAAAAGGAATAGTGTACGGGTTTGTGGTCACTATACTTATATTTGTACGTTTACAAGTTTGTAAATTATTTGATATATTTTTTAAATACATTTTAAAAAATCTTTATGTTACAAATAATCATTAAAGCCCAAATGAAGTCTCAGGAACTAATATTACCCCTGTAAATGAGGTTGAACAACATGACAAGATTTTTTTTTTAATCCGAAATACGGATCCGCTGCTGCTGAGGGTTGCATTACAATACACAGGCAGGAAATACGAAATTCCGTTGACGTTGACATTCGTTATATTGAAGTTAAAAAGCAAAGTGCATTTATATTGGAGTTGATGGTAGTTTTTTTTAAAATACGAAATTCAGATACGGAATCCGTTAATGGAATTCGTATTTCGTTTGGTTGACCAATCAATCATTCCGTTGATGTATTTTCGTTCCCTTACGAACATTCGTTATATTGAAGTTAAAAAGCAAAGTACATTTATATTGGAGTTGATGGTAGTCCAACACCCCCCTCCCCCCCCCTCTCTTCTCTATATGAGGACACTTGTGCTGGGGGTGTGTGGCTACTACTCATCTCTGCCAGCACAGAGCACTGAAATTGAAGGCAGGAAGCAGCAGAGAGAGAGAGAGAGAAAAGGATATTTAAAGACATTTCTAAGCAAAAGTCAGACAGAACTCATACCATGCAGGGGCAGAGAAGGATAAAGAGACTTGTGAGAGACTTCCCCTGGGCTTTATATACATGGTTCAGCCATGATACTTAGTTTACAAGGTCTGCTGGGTTTTCTGAGAAGAAGGCTGATTGCTCGGGGCATTTTGACAAGTACGAGTACTTGTCAAAATGCCCTGTTTTTTCCGCCCTCACCCTGCAGCGCCGTAAGGCGCCACCCTTACTTGCCTTGCGCTAGCCCCGGGCCTGCATTGCCTGCAGGTTTGGAAGTACCTTGTATTTAGATGAGAAGATCAGGTGGTTCTATCTAATTTACTGTCCACTACAATATTGATTGTATTCTGATAACTGTATTAGGTTAATACTAGGAATTATAATATTTATTATATTTTTTTCTTTGTTTGCCTTAACATGCCCTTATTTATGTTTTTCTCTACATTTTCATGTAGACCAAGCTGTCCAGCACAAGTGATGATGATAGGGGAGGGAACAAACTATAACACCGTCAGGGGTGTTTATCCACGTGCTTTACATTTTCTTAAATAACACTTCCTTCAAAATCAGTAAATGATCTTAAAAACAAGTTTACATTGACAAGTTTACATAATGTTGAGCAAGCTCATCTGCACATGGTTACAGTCTGTGTTGGAGACCAGATATTTGAGAACTGTTCATCAAATTAATTTTCTGTGTCAAACGGAGTCACGTGATTCCCTTAATTACAAGTGTAGGTATCTTCTCTCTTCTAATTGCTTGAATAAAATGCAGTAAATCCACATCACACACCCTCCTCTCTGGATGACTTTCAAATATGTATATATTCCTCCTGTCACTTATAAAGTTAAACAGAGATAAACACGTTATTACTGCTGTCAGTCTGTTGTACATGTAGTGATCAGGTTTGTAAAACATTTTATTAACCAGTTTTCATCAACTTTTCAATTCAATTGACGCTTAAAAAATGTCATGCCCTCTGGCTATTATCTTTCAATATAAATAAACAGTCCAAGCACAGCTAGAAGTGAAGCCAAAACTTTTAGTAAGGGAGAGTTATAACCCCTGTCAGCTTTTTTTGCTATCTCATTCCATTGAGAAGATTTCCCTTCACTTCCTGTCCAATAGCCACAACAGGAAAGGAATTCCCTGCAAAGTGAGGGAAATCTCTGGTGGTCAGCAGGGTCACCAGAGCTGGTGCCCCCATAGGAAGGTTTCCATCTTGTCCAGTTCCTCTAAAGAGAGGGAAATCAGCAGGGTCACCAGAACTAGTGTCCCCATTGGAACATTTCCCATCTTGTCCTTCTCCTCCCAAAAGAGGGAAATCCCTGGTTGTCATCAGGGTCACCAGAACTAGTGTACCAATTGGAAGATTTCCCATCTTGTCCTATTCCTCCAAAGTGAGGGCAATTCCTGGTGGTCAGCAGGATCATCAGAATTAGTGTCCCCCATTGGACGATTTCCAATCTCATCCTGTTCCTCCAAAGAGAGGAAATCCCTGGTGGTCAGTGGGGTCACGAGAACTAGTGTCCTCATTGGAAGATTTCCCATCTTGTCCTTCTCCTCCCAAAAGAGGGAAATCCCTGGTTGTCATCAGGGTCACCAGAACTAGTGTACCAATTGGAAGATTTCCCATCTTGTCCTATTCCTCCAAAGTGAGGGCAATTCCTGGTGGTCAGCAGGATCATCAGAATTAATGTCCCCCATTGGACGATTTCCAATCTCATCCTGTTCCTCCAAAGAGAGGAAATCCCTGGTGGTCAGCAAGGTCACCAATACTAGTGTACCTTTTGGAAGATTTCCCATCTTGTCCTATTCCTCCAAAGTGGGGGAAATCCCTGATAGTCAGCAGGATGACACCATTACACATGGAGATAGGCCTATATCCTATATCCTCAGAGCATCTCTAACAACAATCAGGCAAGGATGGGTACATTCTGTGAAGTTCCTGTGGGGTACTATTGCAAAGAGACTAAATTTTCTCCTGCATGTTGGAGGGCATACTGTATAATACTTGTGAGTTAGGATATGACATTTCCTTCAATCATCCTCTGAAAGAGAACCCAGAAGAAATCCTCTTATCTCTTTCAAAAGGGGGTTGTCCCCCGAACGCCCCCCCACCCAATAGAGAAGAATTTTTTGAAAAGGAGAATCATTCATTGACAGAAACGTCTCAAGAGGTGTGAGCAACAAAGGGGTAGACGAGAGAGGCCTCAAGCCCCATGGGAAACCAGGAAACCCCACTGTCAGGGATCCTCACCAAGTCAGGTGAAGTTGAGGCCTGGAATCCCTGGAGAATGGGCCAATTAAAGGAACATGTACTCCGTGGTCAAAACTCGGATAGTCGAACAGCTGACAATGCTATAAAATATTTAATGTATTTATTAAAAAAAGAACATATTAAAATCATTCCTCAC
The DNA here is from genome assembly GCF_000935625.1 of Nanorana parkeri. NCBI lineage: Eukaryota > Metazoa > Chordata > Amphibia > Anura > Dicroglossidae > Nanorana > Nanorana parkeri. Next base: position 327,209 of record NW_017307912.1, on the reverse strand, counting down.
TGCTGAATCACTTGGTCAGGTGAGGCCACACTGTGGCATAGTGGAGAAGCATGCTACGAATGTAAAGTAGGCTAATTTGACTGACGAAAAGCTAATTATCTCATCAGCATTATAGCTTAATTCCTTAATTGGGAACCCTTTGTTGCATATTCTTCAACTAGAATCATCGTTTGTGTTTTTTACTTTACATTTTGCATATAGATCCACCTACTTTTTTAATTGCTACCTGCAAGCCTATGGGACCTATTTGTAGCACGTGGTCAAATCAAGGCAACGTTTGCTCAGCTGGATTCACTGAGATTTGCCATCCTAGGTGACCCTTTTGTAGAAATGGAATCATATTGGAAATAGTAAGAATGTTTCAGCTCAGAATGGTAAATATGAATCACTGATTTAGGATGTAACATGAAACATTGGATCGCAATGAATGTGAATGTGAACGGAGGAGACCCATCAGCCACCGCCACAGGTTCAATAGAATACAAATGTGGTGACATCACTGCAATTGTAGTCCATTGACACTTGTTCCTGCCCCTGTTACTGCATGTCTGTACTTTGGTATGGACATGGACAGGAGAGAGTGTGCAGGAGCCAGAGCATTGCACCTGCAATCTACTGATTTGAGGTTGCAATGATTTACTTGTTCCTATGCCAAAAAAAAATAAAGTGAATTTTTTTACTTTTATTTTTATGCCAAAGGCAAAATTATTCTTTAAGAAAGCCAGAAAATAATTGTCAAATAATCAGATTTAAAGTAGAACTGTGGTCAGGCTATGGATATTCAAATATTTACATTTCCTTCGCTTCATTTAACTCTGTAGTTACAGTCATTGTGGAGCAATTCATCCACATAGTTCTTAAAAGAGAACTATAGCCAAACTGTTTTGTTTTTTTGGCTATAGTTCTTCTTTGAGTCACAGGAGTGCATTTGTTAATGTACTCCTGTGACTCAAACTCAGCATATAGCGGGCTACTGCCCCCTATTTGCTGGCAGCGCAGAGCCGCTCTGCAGCCAAGAAAGATCCCAACAATGTTGTCGGGATCCACCCTGTGCATGATTGACAGCTGGCTCTGCCTCTCGAGAGCCAGCTGTGCCTGTCCCTTACCTTCTGCTTCCCTCCAATAAACAACTTATTGGCTATACATTTATTTACTGTATATTTACTAATCATTTATTTACTATAAGCTGTAAGTGAAAAATAGTGCAAAATGACAACAACAAAAAAAGGAAAAATAGCAAAATTGGTCAATGGCAACCTGAGCAGAAAAAGGCTTGATCACAGAGATGATTGGAGCCTGTCATTTATCCAGGAGATGCAGAGAAAGCACAGAGCGATCAGTGGCTCATTGCTTGTCTGCACAGGCTCCTGGAATGCACATGTTGCCAATACAAATCCTACAAAAGCAAATCAGACAAGTTCTGTCAGGGTAAGATTAATGAATGGCGGTGCTCTTTATTGTCTCTCTTTAATTAAATTGTCAAATGGTTATTGATAAATGGATGCTGATATTCATACACACAAATTTTATCATAATGTATTACTGCCTGAAAATGTGTGTGCTATACACCGATCAGCCATAACATTATAACCACCCGCCTAATATTGAGTAGGTCCCTCTTTTGCCACCAAAACAACACTGACCTATCGAGGCATGGACTCCACTAGGGACCTCCATGGATTGGACTTGTTTTTTCAACACAGCTCACAGATGGTCGATTGGATTGAGATCTGGAGAATTTGGAGGCCAACACCAAAAACTCGTTGTTGTGTTCCTCAAACCATTCGTGAACCATTTTTGCAGTGTGGCAGGGCCCATTATCCTGCTAAAAGACGCCACTGTCATCAGGGAATACTGTTTAGGGGTGTACTTGGTCAGGAACAATGTTCAGGTAGGTGGTACATGTCAAAGTAACATCCACATGAATGGCAGGACCCAAGTTTTCCCACCAGAACATTGCCATAAGCATCACACTGCCTCTGCTGGCTTGTCTTCTTCCCATAGTGCGTCCTGGTGCCATCTCTTCCTCAGGTAAGCAACACACTCACACACAGCCATCCACATGATGTAAAAGAAAATGTGATTCATCAGACTAAGCCATCTCCTTCTATTGTTTCAGGGTCCAGTTCTGATGCTCAGGTGCCTATTGTGTCCAGGCACTTTTGGTGGTGGGTATGGGCAAGGGCACCCTGACCAGTCTGTGGCTATGCACCCCCATATGCAGCAGGGGGGTCTATTTAGGGTGATTTAGTTTATAGCATTTAGTGGGTAGGGGTTATTTGTTTTTTCTATTTTTTGTTTTTATATAATTGTTGTTTGTATACTGTCAGTGTCAAAAAAATAATTTTTCTTTATTTTCACTTTTATTTTGCACTAGAGCAGGTCCATGATAGTTGAAAGGAGCCTCCATAATTATTATTATACAGGATTTATATAGCGCCAACAGTTTGCGTAGCGCTTTACAATATAAGGAAGACATTACAATTACAATACAAATCAAGACAAGATGGTAAGGAGGGCTCTGCCCCTGAGGGCTTACAATCTGAAAGGGAGGGGGAAGTGATACATGAGGAGGGAGCTGTGTGGGGATAAATTGTTTAGAACGTGATGGTTCAGTGGTTAGGTTGAGGTGGGATAGGCTTCCCTGAAGAGATGAGTCTTTAGAAAATGCCTAAAGGCAGTCAAGGTGGGCGACAGACAGACAGGTTGTGGTAAAGAATTCCAGAGGATGGGAGAGGCTCTAGAGAAGTCCTGGAGGTGGAGGCATGGGAGGAGTTGACAAGGGAGCTGGAAAGCAGGAAGTCTTGGGATGAGCGGAGCCGAAGGTTAGGGTGATACTTTGAGACAAGGTTTGAGATATAGCCGGGGGCAGAGTTGTGGATGGCTTTGTAACTGATTGTTAATATTTCGAATTTTATCCTCTGGGCGAGTGGAAGCCAGTGCAGGGATTGACAGAGGGGGGTACAGACACTGAGCAGTTGGTCAGGTGGGTGAGTCTAGTAGCAGCATCCATGATAGACTGAAGGGGGGAGGAGCCTGTGTAGTGGAAGGCCAATGAGGAGTGAGTTACAATAGTCAAGACGAGATATAACAAGTGAGTGGATGAGTAATTTTGCGGTTTCTTTGGTGAGGAAGGGACGTATTTTGGAGAGGTTACGAAGGTCAGGGCGGCAGGATTTGGATAGTGATTGGATGTGGGCAAGAAAGGTGAGGTCCGTGTCAAGGATAACACCTAGCACCTTGGCATGGGGGAGGGATGGATGGTTGTGTTAATATTCTCAAGGGAAAAGTTGGGGGAAGGTGCACGGGGATGGGGGGGAGGAAATATCATGAGCTCAGTTTCTGAAAGGTTGAGTTTTAAGAAATGTTGTGACATCCAGACGGATATGTCAGTTAGTAGATAAGTGACATGCAAGGACACTGAGGGGGTGAGATGTGGAGTAGAAAGATACATTTGAGTGTCATCGACATAGAGATGGTATTGGAAGCCATGTGAGGTTATTAGTTGACCAAGGGAGGAGGTGTAGATAGAGAAGAGAAGGGGTCCAAGGACAGAGCCTTGGGGGACCCCTACAGAAAGAGGAAGAGGAGGGGAGGAGTTAGATTTGTAGGTGACGCTAAAGGAGCGCTTAGATAGGTAGGAGGAGAACCATGAGAGAGCAGAATCTTGTAGGCCAAGCGACTGGAGTTTTTTGAGAAGGAGCAGGTGGTCAACAGTGTCAAAAGTGCCATAATGCTTGCGAGCCATTTAAAGCCCATTGCACCTTTGAAAGCCACCAAAATATTTAAATTTTGTCTTCTCAGCTGATCCCACTGCATTTGACCTAAATGGTGAAAGTAGTATTAAACTCGCAAAAACAGTTTTCAGTTCAGTCCAGATCAAAATATACAATGCCCAGCAAAGTATTTCTTTATATTTTTCCCAACAGGAAAAAGCTCCAACTCTCTCTCAGCTCGCTTCACTGAATTTCCTGTCCAGTATAAGATCACAAGCGACAGATGTCCAGCAGACATCCATCTATTAGATTGGAGAAGGGAGGAGTGAGGATCAGGAGAACAGAGGAGTGGTTTGCCTTGCTGTGTCTGTGTGTTTGTGGAGGCACACACAGCTTACTAGCATGCACAAGGGTGGCTTCATAGGACCGTGCAAGGGAAAAGAGCCACCCTACAACAGGATCTCAGTGTCAGCGCTCAGGGCAACAGCTGATTCAGCAGGAAACTAAAATGTTTAAACATCAAGGAGCTGCATCCATTGTAAGTAATTTCATCAGCATTTGGAATAGATTAAAAACTTCCTGACTTTAATATCACTTGATATTTTGCCAAAACCTCATACTTTTTGCATCCATTTCAAGCAAGAGGGGACTTAAAGTTTTGTCCACCCTTTGTAGTGATCATTGTTGGGTACTGGGCATCAATACACTTGTCAGGACTCTAAAATACTAAAATGCTGAAACAACCCTGACCTGACATCAAGATGTGAGTGTGTGCTCTCTATAAAGCCAAACTTGCTAAAAGGTATATTTATAACTTTTTAAGTTGACGTTTTGTATCTTTTTTTCTTTGTGACTCCGCCTTCCTACTTCTATACTCAGACAAAAAGTTAAACAATAAAAATAAAAAGGGACAGACTTTATGGACCACTTTTCTTTTTCTGCCATCACTCTTCTATTTTTCTATCTGTATTTTCTATACATTACTTGCATTTACATAACAAACGATTATTGCCACCCAAGACATTGGTGTCACAGAGTAATATGGGGTTTCTAGAGGCACGGAAGAAGCTGTTTGCCTTCAGTCTGTCTTTGTCTAACTAAAAGCTTTATAAAAAGTGCAGGAAGATAAATGTCTCATTTATTTGTGGGTAGAAATTGGAACTTAAGCTATGTAAATAACAGACTTTTTTTTATTAACAGAGCAGCTAAAAACAAACAGGTAAACATGAGCTTAGAGCTTGCTCTAAATGTAAATGTGAAGTAGTCATATGTAAAACTCATATTTCTATTTTTTATTTTTTTTATTTATGTATTTATTTAGGTTTTATTCATTTAAACGAATAAACAGAACATAAATCACATCTGATTAAATACATTGAAGTGACACTAAACCCAGGAGTTAAATCTTAAAAATGCATTCAAGTACTTTAACTATTAACAGAAATGGGGGGGATTTATCAAAACTGGAGCAGACAAAACCTGGAGCAGCTATGCATGGCAACCAATCAGCTTCTCTCTTCAGTTTATTCAGTTACGATTTAAAAATGAAACAGAGAAGCTGGTTGGTTGCCATGCACAGCTGATCCAGGTTTTGTCTGCTCCAGTTTTGATAAATTCCCTTCATTGTCTCTTATTTGTGTATCACTCGGCTGTAGATCCTCAAATCATCTCTGAATTCATACTGACCCTGTCCTTCCTTCTGGAGGGGGGCTACTTTTGTTCCCCATGGTCCCTGTGTGTGTTGTAAAATGGTTACCGCTTCAAGCTCTCTCCTGTGATGGACTACAATCTCAATACAAATTAGTAAACTTGAGATTGTAGTCCATCGCGGGAGCGAGCTTGGAGCGGTGACTAATTTACAACACACATAGGGACCATGGGGAACAAAATATTATGATTATTACTATTTATTATTGTTGATATTATTGTTATTATTATTGTTTTTATTATTTGATTATCAATTATTATTGTTGTTATTATGATTATTACTATTTATTATTGTTGTCATTGTTGTTATTATTATTATTGTTTTTATTGTTGTTTGTATTGTTTTTATTATTTGATTATTCTTATTCCTTTTAATTTTATATTTTGATGATTATTATGATTGATATTATTCTTTTTATTAATAGATAGATAGAGATATATTTATATGTATAGATATAGATAGATAGATAGATATACTGTATATATAATTAGTGCCAATATACCATGGCTGTGACAAAAACATGACACAAAACAAATGGTAACAATTATATCTACAATTAAAACTGCATATTAGCATTCTTTCAATTTTTACAAGCTGAATAATTTTTGTTCCATTAAGAAATCAAAATAGCTCTGCCAATAAAGACTAAAGAAATGTTTTATCTTTACAGTGAATTCCCTCCTTTAAAAACTATGCATGGTTTTTTTTTTGTTTTTTTTTTGGGGGGGTGGGGGGT